>NC_058405.1:105082143-105282891 GCF_002201575.2 Neomonachus schauinslandi
TTATTATTATTATTATTATTATTATTATTATTATTATTATTATTATTTTGGCTGGATATTAACAAGCTAATTACATTATCAGTTAACATCCTTACAAAAACTCACAATTTTATCTTTTGTTCCCAAGATGAGAGTATCCTGTATGTAATTTGGCTTTCTAGCCTTTTGTTCAGTTCACCGTTTTGTTAGCTTCTTTGTTTGTCAATGCAACCTGTCATTCTAACCCTTACAAAGAAAAGAGGAATCAACTGCCCATAGTGTTAGACACTTCATTACTTATAGACTATACTAAATGGCTGTTAAATGTAGAGAAAGACCACTTTTAAGAAAGTTATTTTGATTCCCTAGGGGAATTATCATGAAAATGTCTGGGTAATGGAGTTCCATTCAGCCATCAAAGAACTACTAAGTCCATGAACTTAGGGCATGAGATAAATGGTGTTAATAAGAATATCTACTTTCACTTGAATAAGATTTTGAAAAAGAAGTGTTTGAGTCTGTTTATGTGCCTTGGATAGCTAGTGAATAACATGGAAGATGAAATCATAAGCTTTAAGCAGTATATCCCCACCTCTTGATGTTTCAGAGATTACAGAGGGCTGTTGAAACATATTTTTTAAAGAAAAAAACAAACTCTCATGGTATGGATGAGTTTATGTGAAAAAGTGAAACATTTAAGATAATTTTTTTAAAGATTTTATTTATTTATTTGACAGAGAGAGAGAGAGAGAGAGCACAAGCCGGGGTAGCAGCAGAGGGAGAGGGAGAAGCAGACTCCCTGCTAAGCAAGGAGCCTGATGCAGGACATGATCCCAGGATCCTGGGATCATGACCTGAGCCGAAGGCAGATGCTTAACCGACTGACCCACCCAGGCATCCCCATTTGAGGTAATTTTTAAATAAATGGATACTAAGTAAATATGTAGCTGGGCAATGTAAGAATTTAGCTCCCCTATGAATTTTTTTTAATTTTATTTTGACTTGTTTGTGAATAGCCCCATGAATATAAGTAGTATTTTTCAACTTCTCCTAAGAAACCCTTGCAACCTCAAGGTTTAGGTTTTCTGGCCTTTAGGTGAGAAGTTAAATACATTTGTTTTCAAAATCTAGGCTCCTGAATGTGACTGGGGACTTTTACAACACAGTGTGAGAATGGAGAATTGTCCAATCTTAAGAAGAATACCTCAAGACTGGGAAAGAACAAGTCTGTGTGGGTTCTATAAATACTAGAGACTTACAGTGTCTCCCAAAGATGCAGGAAATCAGTGGATGACTAAGGAAGTTTGACCTGAAACACAGAACCTCTAGAGCAGCCGAGAAGATTCTCTCTAGGCAAACCTATAGTCAATGGGAGGACCTTCATGAGGGGAAGGTCCATATGTGAGACCTTCCAGAGCAGCAGAGCTCTCAGAAGTCATTGTACCATAGAAGGAACCATGGTGGCCACTGAGACCAGACACCTCATTTTTCCTTTATCTCTGACTAGGCTTGATTTCACCAGTGCTGTGTTCCTGATATTAATATGGAAAATCATTAACAGAGAAAATCATGAAAAGTGACTATTACTAGACTTTTCTCTGATATTGGAAAGTAAAGGATTACAGTTCACTTTAGATTTGACTGAGAAAAAAATATTAACTCTGTGTCATATGCTTTTTTTTAAAAGCTTTATGGAGTAATTAACAGCTGAGCCACAAATACATAGGTGCATAAATAATAAATTGTGTGAAATATTATAAGCATTAACACAATCTAAGTTTACAGAATTATCCAGAGATATTCTAAACTTTTTCACTTAAGCTGTGTGTACATAGACCTTATTAGAAATGGATTGTGATTCATCATCTAAGCAAAGCTGAACCTGTGGTTTCATGAAAATTGATGACCCGCATCGAAGTCTACAAGACTGTATCTACTGAAGAAAGAGACTGGGGAGAAGAAACTGTTCAAAATGCATAAAAATATTAGTCCTGACTATAAATACTGTAGCAAATTTATGCACAAATTCACAGATGGCAAAGGCATCAGCTATAGGGAATAAGGTTTCCAAACATCCTATTCCCAACCCAGCCATTCACCACTTGAGGTAAAACAGATTATAAAATTGACTGTCAACTCAGCACAAGAGCTATTCCCTGTGCTGGGTGTGTGCGGCACAGCACTTAGACATAATGCTACTTATCTCATTGTGTCAGGAGTAAAGTGCATTGCAGAACTGTCCATGTCACACTTACTGGATTGAATAATAATAATTATAAATGTGACTCTAAAGAACTTTCTTTTTTGCTTGGTTTTGCAGAGTTGCCTACCTCGTCAGAGCCATCTGCACAGTCAAAATCTCCATCACACCAGAACCTTGAAGAAACGCAGTCCCCGTTGGCACAGAGAAAATCTTTTATTGTGCAGGTCTGTGGCTCTGGGGACAGAAAAATAGCACAGGTTTATTCTATTATATGCAACTGCATTCTAAATTTATATGACATATACCATGAGGTAGCATTAAGAAAAAAGAGGTTAGCCAAGCAGAACCAATAAATTGTTTAGAAAAAGTGTTTCATGAAGCATCTTTGGGACATAATATAATGATTTTTCAAATTTATTCTAAAGTCCTGAATAGAAAGTGGTATTACAGAAACAAATTGAAAAAAAGACAAAAGATAGCCTACCATTTAGTAAAAATACAACATCAAAGTAAAATAAAAGACATAAAAATCTACATATTGCATAATAACAAATCTTCTCCAGTTGTTGGAATTCTCTCATTTTATGCCTTTAGTTAAAGTAAGACATTTTGTGACTCTGTACCCATGGGGCTATTTATTAATTGAGTAGTAAGTCTAGCCTTTGGCTCTTGACTTCTACTTTGCATTCTAATGACTTTCTAATTCTTCAGTTTTGCCTCCAGAAAATCAAGAATTCGTTAAAAAAAGAAGGGCACATGGGGATATTACTGGACATGACTGAGTGGGTAAGAGTGGAAGGGACAGAAGGAGGCTCTCTTTTTAAGTACTGCCTCTTTGTTTATGCAATTGTTTGCTTATGCCCTGTATCATTTACTTGCCATTTTAGATAATTTGCCAGTTATTGATTTAATTATGCTTCGCCATCTTCCCCATATGATATAAGCCAAGAAGTATGACTTGCTACTTGGCTTAACTCTGATATGGAGTATGTTTCATCTGAACAATGAAGTAGGATTTTAGGAATTTTTTCCTGCAGGTAATCGATATGACTGCTAGAGATCATCTCTTGTTTAGTTTTTGTTCTCTAAATAGAACTGATATCTGGCAGGATGAAAGACCCCTTTTTGTTTTCTCTACTCATTAACTGTATTTGCAGCTGCCTCACACACAATACTCTTACTCAAGTGAAGAGGGAATAACAGAAATTTAATTTAAGGAGTATCCATATGAAGCCTAATTTTCTGCAAAAAGATTGCGGCTATTTCAGCCTGCATTTGACTATTGCTCTACACAATCACTCAGTTTCTAGCTATAGGGTAACATCATGAATGTTTGGTATTGTAAAGGCTCTTACATTTCTATGTAAAGATCCCTCCTGAGACCACTGGAAGAACTATGGAAAGTGTAATGTGTATCAGCATTTTGTTCTGCTTTGGGACTTACTTTCTTCTACAGTGTGAACTTCAGGCTATGAATAAGGCAAAATGCTATTCAGTGGGATGAGAAAAAGCCACTTAACAGGAGGATCCCCCTCATTTCTCAACACTCCTTTGTTCAGTGAGCATGACAATAGCAGTTTCTCTTTTTGTCTTTGCATTATATTTACATGTGCCATGTTTTAATCTTTAAAAACAACTGTATTAATACTAATATCACTATTTATAACAATAGTAGTTACTACCAGCTAGTGATTGCTTATTTGTTGTTAAGCACTAGGTGAAGTCAATGCTAAGTACATGAATTAACTCAACAATTAATCCTAACAACTGTATAAGGTAGGCGCCATTAAAGGACCCTTTTGTCAATGAGTAAATTGAGGCACAGAGAGGATAAAGAACTTTCTCCCAATCACCCTGCAAGCAGAAGAGCTAGTATTGAACTTGAACCTACACAATCTGATACTAGGGTCTGTACTATTTACTACTAGGCCATATCACGTTCCCCCTTACTATTGAGGAAATAATAAGTGTTCACATATTACAGAGATTAACAATAAAGTCCTGAGAAGTCAAGTTACTTATCAAAGGCATATGGCTAGCAATGTCTACTTCACTTAAAAATAAAAGAGAATCCTTTTTCTCTTCTCATTCTTCCATACTGAAGCCAACCCACCCTCCTGTTTGCAGACATGCAGTTTTCTTCTCAGGGAAAAGAAATTATAGTGAAATTAATAAATTAATTAATAAAGAAGTGCTCAATCTATTTGATAATGGAAAATAACAATCAAAATGATTTTCATTAAAGAATTAGAGAGTATTTTTTAAACACATTGTATTTAGGTGTTTAAAAGTAACAGCAGTAGAAATACCGAATTTCATGGACTTGGAGGTATCTGAATGAGATTTTTTTTTTCCTTTAATATTTTAATTTGCCTTTATCCTAATTAAACACAAGTTTGTTCGTCATATGCCAAACAATGACTTCACAAACTTTGACACACTTTGCTATAGGGTTGGATGTTGTTGATCTAAGATGATAACAAGTTACAAGGTTATAAAGTATTTCAAAAAGCATTTGCTTAATAATTCCACAGAACAGTCGTTCTATAGAGACTTTGCTAACATTATTAATTACTCTGTTCTAATATGGGCACAGAGGAACTGAGTGATTTGTTGGAAAAAGTTTTTTCAGTGCATATGAAATTCTGTAAGATTCTAGCATGCTTTTAAGGATGCCAGCAAAACCACTTCTGAATAATAATCATGAATTATTTATACATAAACAAGTGTCATCAAGGAATGGGATAGCTAGTCTCTTTTTAAAATTTTTTTTTTTTTTTAAGATTTTATTTATTTGCGAGAGAGACAATGAGAGACAGAGAGCATGAGAGGGAGGAGGGTCAGAGGGAGAAGCAGACTCCCCGCTGAGCAGGGAGCCCGACGCGGGACTCGATCCCGGGACTCCAGGATCATGACCTGAGCCGAAGGCAGTCGCTTAACCAACTGAGCCACCCAGGCGCCCAGCTAGTCTCTTTTTAACTCTCACCTATATGCCTCAGAATCTTTTGCCACTGGGTATCTCAAAAGGAAATTCTCTCGAGGAAAATGTAACTTAGTTATGAAAGAAGGTCCTGAGGGATTATATTCTCTTATTGTTTCTTACCTTTGATCTTTTCTGGATAAAGTAAAAGACCAATTTTTAGACCTTGGCATGAGAGTTAGCATTTTTCTTGTTAAAAAGAACAACAAAATAAAATGATCATACCTGGAAGATAACCCATTTGGAAAGAAAATTTGAGTGTGACATTTTCCCCAGTATTTCCAACATGTTTTTATCACCTTAACTTTCTCTGATACTACCTATGTCCCCAGATCTAAAGTAGATAGGGAACCCCACACATGAATAATTCCATAAATCTCATCTAAACATGCCAAATCAACAAAAAGAAGCCTTGACAGGGCATGTTTTGGAAGGCTGATCTGGATTCTATAGTAAGAATAAAAAATAGGGACATTGTGTGGAAAAGTCACTTCCCTCAATGCTAAAGAAGGCAAAAACATACAGGCTCAGAACTGAAAAGAGCTTTGGAAGCCATCTTGCACAAAATTGAGGAAACTAAGTTTAGAAAATAAAAGTGACTTTCAATGCCACAGAGTTAGCGGCAGAGCAGAAAGGCTTCCAGACTTCAATTTCTCTGCTGGGTATATTATCATAAAGCCTTGGTGCTAAGTTCAAAAGTTATATGAATGTGGGTGTAAGCATCTGAGGAGAATTTTTAGAATACAATTAGTGTAACTGACATGCTATACAAATAATCTTCTGATATAAATTCAGTGTGAAAGAACTAGAAATTCAAATAAGGCAGACACAGCTCATCTCTCTACAAAAACCTTCATTTGGTTGATCAAGTTATTTGGTGCTTTTGAATCTATTGGATGTTAGTTACTTCTTAATAATGCAAATATGGGAAATAATTTATTTTGCACATCAATTACTTAGAAGGCAGACATGCCATATATTTTATATTTGTTGCTGATAAAGATAGTATAGATGCTGAGATTTGTCAGATATTTCCAAACCTTTGATACAGATGACAAAATAACTCCAATAACAATAAAATTTTCTTGTTTTTAAAAGCCTAAATCATTGTTGGAGCACAGTATCCCTGCTGAACACTCAGCAAGGGAAATCATCAGCAGATGATAAAGAAATGACAATGGACTAATTATCCCATATAAATATAAAAAAGTAGAAAGCATAATAGATTTAAAACATCGTCGCAGTTAATTGCTCCACTGTGATTCAGACACTTCCCAGATCTATGCCTGGAGTATTTCCAACACAATTTAAAGAGTAAACTCTATATCAGATTCATAAACAAGTAAGTCCAAAAGTGATTTTAACAATACATTGCTAATATTATAAATGTGTCAGGCCCTGTGCTGGACCCTGAAAAATAGCCCTGCTCCCTACACTATTTCCAGATATTTAAGGAGGAACTCAGATACATGCGATAAAGAAATGAGCGGTGTAATGGAATGCAGGGGAGTGTTGGTTAATGGAATGTGGTCAAATAAAAAAAAAAAATGCCGCTGTTGTTTTTTAACTCTAAGGCTAATTTATTATCTATGCTAGACTTCTCTACTTAATAATTGCTGACAATAATTGCCAGGGGTGAAACAAAATGCATACCATTGACTAATGATATTTAGAAAAAGTGGTAACAGTATACCGCTATATTTTTGGGTATATTGTTACCATCTATACATATTAAAATTAAATTTATACATGTGATGTGATATACATAGAGTCATATATATAAATATATATATAAATAGTAATTTATATGTATATATAATAATACTTTTATTATAATCATATACATGAAGTTATAATAGTTTCAAAAATAATGAGAAATTGCAAATATCTTGATAGCATTTAATATGGGAGCAGTATTTTTTCTAAAGCTGACTTCTATATGACCAATCTCCAGATGCTTTATATAGCTATAATGTATTCTTTTCTCTCTCTTCATAGACTCAGCTTCTGTCTATGTAGAACTTCTGGCATTTTCAATGTTTGAACTTTCTCATCTCTATTCAGATGGTATCTTCAAACACCACCCAATTATCGAGATCCCTCAATCCTTCCTCTTACACATTCTTACATGTCTACCATGTTACCAATTCTCTGATACTGGTCCTGTGTATGCCCTTTCTCCTACCATGTCACAACTGTAATATGCTTCCTTCCTGCTCACTGTCACCTGTTCCCTGCAAATTCATCAATGTTGCTATCTTAGGCCACATGCTCAGGATGAATGGGCACTAAAAGAAGATCACACATAATTGGGTATTTTATACTGAAATGCTTGGCATTGCAGCCACTCTCTTGCTTTTTCTTAAGGGTTCTGTGGCTATAGTGATTTATAAGTTTTCCCAGTGACAAGTGAGAGGCGTGTTCCTTCTCCTTGTGTTCTCGTATGAAAAACTGACTTTTAGGAGATGCCAGCAAAACCATAGTCAACCACTTCGGAAACCCCAGCAGACCAGAAACAGGTTATCCCCACCCTTCATTCTTCTTCCCCTTCTTTACCAGTTATAGCAGTAACCTAACTTCTCACACAATTTCAACCACCCCTTGAATAAAGGGTTTTCAAAGATGTAAGTTTCCAACGTGGCCTTCTCACTTCCCCTCTCCTGTTCTCAACATCCTTCAGTCATAGGGCACTTCTTCTCAGGTAGTTTACTGATAACGAACACTCAAGGTATCCAAAATTAAGCTAAGTAGTTTTCTGTATGTTTAAGCTCTGAAACAGAAGTGAATTAAATAGAAAGTATATATGTAATTGCTTCTTTTTTGTATTTGCTCTTCTATTCCTGCCACTCTTACTTCATTAGGTTTTTCTTTTAATCACTGGATAGAATCTGAAAACCTGCTATACAAAAGAATCTGGAACACTCTAACAACTCTTTGCAGGGTTTTTTTTTTACCTTTTTAAAGGGTAAGATCAGTTGAGAGATCTATATGTGCAGAAGGAGTAATAAAAGGTCCCCAAATCAGAGTAATCCATAATCCTAATGATCCAGAGATTTCATACTTAATGTACCTGATGCTTAAACACCAGTCAGATTACGTTTCAAAAGTCATTTTTAAAAAGTTGATATTTTGCAAACTGGAATATCCAAGTGGTTTAGTAAGGCTGTGACTCTACTAATTATGTACCTTCATATAACATATTCCAATGCTTTAATGTAACAATTTCTATTTCATCTCCTGTGTCTTAGGAAATGAATGCTCTTGGCCCAATGTATAAGAGTAGACACTATTGTTATCATCAAATCCTTTCTGGAAGTAGCAGAATATAAATATTTAATAAATAGAATTTGATTAGTATCTTATTTTAAAACATGACTATATTGCTTTCTTTGTTTAAACAGCACTGTGAGAAAGTGCTGGTAAGAAATATATTCAGAAATTAATGCTAGAATATAAAGATGCTGTCACAATTTTACATACTGCCATACTTTTTAGAAAATAAAATTGTTGGACAATTATTGTCTGTTAAATTTATTACATAAAAATGCAGGAGGCAGATGATGATAATAGTGTTATTCTATTTTCAGAGAAAAGCAACCTGAATACATATGGTGTTCACCACTCCAGAGAGAATAAATGATATTTCGCTGAAAGATGCTCATGGGTAAATTTGTAGTGTAAAAGGATTTGAGACTGAAATGAAATGAATACCATCCACTAAAGAATGATGTGTTTTGTATGTCTCCACATCATTCAGCTCTTTGTATGAACTTGCATCAAGGGCTCACTTCATTGCATACTAATTGGTTGCATTAAACCTCATGATACTTTCATACCAATTCTGATAACTATAAGAAAATAACTCCCAGTATGAGCATTTCAATAATTCTACCATTTGAGATTCAGGTCAATTTAGTCTGAATATTCTTGTCCAATGTGAATATATGTATAAAAATGTGAGCTGCAGGACAGATAGGTTCAAATTCATACCTTAACTGTGCTAAAAATTGCTATCCTGCTTATTAAATATGCTGTAAAGCTCATAATGTTCTCAAGCGAGAGTTACTTACTACAGTTTTCTTCATCTGAATTATCACTGCAGTCATTTTGGCTATCACACCGCCAGTGATCTGGAATACAGTTGTTGTTTCTACACTGGAATTCGTGAGGTCCGCAAGTCTTTTTATCTGTAATAAAAAGAGCCACAGTTTTTGTCGTTGACTTCCATGAAGATATCCCTCATGATACCCTTACTGCCATGCCAAATCCAGGGCATATGACATTTCCTCAGACCTTAAATCAGTTACTAATTGAGAAGCATCTCTAGGAAAAGCTGAAGGCAAGTGCTAAATAAAATTCACCCTACTGTCTTATGTTGTTATCAGTCATGCTTTCATCACCAGCTAATTACAAAGCAATTGATTGGCCCACTCACATAAAGTCAACACAAATCAATCAAAAAAATTATTAAGAACTACCATTCTCTTTAGGACACTCCCTCCCTAAGCCACCTTCTATATCTTCTTTAAGGCAGAAAAAGAAATGGTATTAATCAGATCCTGAGACTGTCATCTTGTCTTTCTCCCTAAGAATTTCTTACTCATAATCTACTTATCAACTGATCTAAACTTATAGATTATAATAAAACTTAACACCCATCAGGACCTTGAAAATTAATAAAGTGCCATCTCACTTGAACTTCTAAACAATCCCCCACTGAGTGCAAGGACAGGTATTAACTAGCCCTTCATTTTACAAATGACAAAAGGCAGACTTAGAGTTTAGAAGCTTGATGAATTTTTACTACCATTAAATGGTACAGTCACTATATATATTTGTGTGTTTTTATTCTTGCTTTAGTGCTCTTTACAACAAATCTGTGTTCAAACTGAGACAGACGCAGAATGCATGCAATAAGAATTTATTTAAAGTTTAGGTTACATATTCTTAAGTTTCTATAAGAGTAATAGCTAACTGTATATAGTTTAAAGCAGTGCATCTTAAACTTCAATGTATATATATAAATTACTTGGGAAATTTGCTAAAATGGAGATTGTGATTGAGTTGATCTGAATTTCTAAGAAGCTCTCTAGTGATGACATTGTTCTTAGGTCTATGAAACATACTGAGTAGCAAGGGTCTGAAACATAAAGATGGGATAGATTCAATAATATAATGACAATAAAATTATAAATGTCAATGTACAATTTAGGACACATTCTCCTTTCATATACTTAGATCAACTCCGTATTCTCAGCTCTTTTAGAGATGCACAGTGAGTTTAACAACTCACACTAGTAAAAAAAAATTAACTAAAGGAGAGGATAAGCTATTTGTTGCTGGTTGCTACTCTTTCCTTTAAAATGTGTCTTATAAAATTCAAACTCAAATAAGATTATGAAAGCAAAAGTGATTTAGATATAATTAGAAAATTAAATAATGAACATCTATTGAGGATCCAACCCACCTCTTGGCTAAGCATTTTCATAAACATGATCATATTCAATCCTCATAACATCCCTCAGAAGTATTATTATATGCATTTAAATGAATGAGAAAAAATAATTCTGAAAGAGTTTAATTTTTTCAATCTTACAAAAAGTATTAAATGGTAATGGAGAAATTTATATCCAGATGTTGCTCCAGAAAAATTTAACATTTCTGTAGAAATTCTCATGACAGACTTCAAATTTGTCTATAGATAGATAGATATCTTTACATATGTCTACATATAAAGAGCCTGTATTTCCCTTCCTCCTTCCCTCCCTTTCTTCCTTGCAGGCTACCTGCCTGCCAATGATTACTCAGACCCCAATTTGTGTCATTGTGTTGAGTGCTGTGTTTTGTGATATATCTTTTTTGCCTATGTTACACCTAAATTTAGATTTTAAAATTGGCTTAAAATCTGTAGAAGTTTTAACATAGCATTTTGCACATTTCACTCAATCAAGAATTGTGTTAGGATGATTGGAACTTTAATAATGACCATTGAAAATAGGGGATTTGGTACAGAACTATGTAGATGGTTGTTTCATTTTGGCAATTAAAACAAACTTCTCTGAAACCACTACTCTATTTTTGTTTAACATTAGCTTTATTTATTCCTCTCTACATGTTTCTTGCATTATTTTTAAATATTGTTTTAAAATTTTAGAATATAAAAAAGTAAGAAAGATCAGACTGGATCAGACAAATAGACTATAGGACCTAGTGTTAGAACATTAGCCCCAAGCAATTTCCCACGGCTACAAAACGTACACAATAGGTACTTGAGGATGGATACAATAAGTGTTTTTGAGGGTTTTTTTTTTCTCCTAAATCCTATTTGTACTTTCTTTTTTCTATATTTAAATATTTGTATCATATTTTATGTTTGAAAGAGATCTACACTTATTTCTTAACAAAAACAAGTTACAGTTCATTGCAAGGATTTCCATTTGGGGCATGCAGAAACAGTAACATTGAAAGGTTAATTGCCTTATGCAAGGTTATTCAAATTTTATGTTTCCAAATTATTTAACTTTTTGATCCATGACATTGCTTATAAAAATTACAAATACAAACTATACAACCCGTATAGGCTTGTTCTGTATTTAAAGTCTCCCTTGAGGAGATTAATGTAAATATAAATATAAATATAAATATATTTTTAATAGGAAACTATGAGCAAGGTAAAACAGCAGTTCTCAAATTGGCTACACATGAGAATCACCTGGGAAATTTAAAAATCCCTTTGCCCAGTCAATATCCCACATCAATAAAATCAGACTCTCTGGGGTGGAACCCAGACATCAGTATTCTTATTAAAGTTAGCTGACTGATTCCAATGAGCAGCCAAGATTGAAAATCACTGGCCCAAAAAAACTAATTGTAGAACAGAACATATGTAATTCCACTTATAATACTCTAGAGTAATTAATATAAAATGCTCACAATATGTACACGTTTCTATTCAAATTGTAAATAGCTTTAGAACAATGCAGTGTTTTTGGGGGGTATTATAAATATGGAGAAAACAAATGGAGTATCTGAAAACTTGTTTTTTTTTTAAGTTTAATATGTTTTCACATGAATTACAGATACTATTACAAATTTGATCCTCCCGGAGGGACTACCAAAATGTAAAACTGTATATGGTGTATACTGCAGTAACTATTGACTCTTGTACATACATGAGCTACTTCTGAAAAAAAAAAAAAAATCTGGTGTCTATGATGTTTTTTGAGCAAGAACTGGGAAAGTGGACTGGGATACAGGAGTGGAAGAGAAATTTAAGTTTCTCATTATGCCAAAAGAAATCCAAGAAAATGTACAAACTACTGGAAGCAATAAATGAATTTTTTTTAAAGATTTTATTTATTTATTCATTAGAGATAGAGAGAGAGAGGCAGAGGCAGAGGCAGAGGGAGAAGCAGGCTCCCCGCGGAGCAGGGAGCCCGACGCGGGACTCGATCCCAGGACCCTGGGATCGTGACCTGAGCCGAAGGCAGACGCTTAACCAACTGAGCCACCCAGGCGTCCCCAATAAATGAATTTGGTAAGGCTATAGGATACAAGGAAAAAATATATATATTTAATTATATTTCTCTATATTAGCAATAACCAGAAATGAAATTTGAAAAAAAAAGAAAACTTTTACAATGGTATCAATAAAATAACAAATACCTAGGAATAAAACTAGTGAAATTTGTGTAATATCTTCACACTAAAAGCTGTAAAACACTACTGAGAAAAACTGAATAATGCTTAGGAAAATGCAACAATGTATCATGCTCATGGAGTAGAAAACTCAAAATTGTTAAAATTTTCTACAAATTAATATAAAGAATTAATGCAACTCCTATCAAAATCCTAGCTCGTTATTGTTAAAGAAATAGATTATCCTAAAATTATATTGAAATGTAAAGGATTTAGAATAATAAACCAAAACTGAAAAAGAAGAAAAAGTTGGAGAATCTACAGTATCTGATTTCAAGAGTTACTATAAAGCTATAGTAATTGAGAAAATATAGTACTAAACAAAAATGATACAGAAATATAAACATACATATGTGGTCAGCTCATTTTCAACAAAGGCCTCAAGTCAATTTAATGGGCAAAGAAAGTCCTTTTTAGCAAATATTGCTGAAATAAGTGGCTATCCATAAGAAAAACATAAATCTTAACCCATCATACTCCATACCAAAAATTAATCTGATACGATCATAAACATAATGGACATGGAAAAATATTTTCATAATCTTGGAGGAGGCAAATATTTCTTGGGCAGAACACAAAAAGCATTAATAGTACACAACAAATTGGTAAATTGGACTTCAGAAAATTAAAATATTTTATTCTTTAAAAATATTAAGAAAATGAATAGGCAAGCAACATATTAAAAAAATATTTGCACCATATATATCTGGGAAATTACTTAGATCCAGAATATATAGAAATTCCTACATATCTTATACATTAACAGACAAAAGACTTGAGAAGATACTTTACAAAAAAAACAAAAAAGATATTTGAATGACAAAGGTTCTCAAAATCATCAATCACAAATGTACTGCAAATTCAAACCATGAGAATCCACTACATACTTAGTGAAATTGCTCAAATCAAAAAATCCACACTAAATTTTCATGAGAATACAAAGGACTTGAAACTCTCTCTTCTGGTTCTTAAAAAGGTAAACATATAATTACCCTATAACCCAGCAAATTTACATCTAAGTGTTCATGAAAAATGGAAACAAATGTTCACAAAATAAATTTGTATAAGAATTGTTACAGCAGCCTTATTTATAGTAATCACCTTCTAAGATATACCCAGTGAGAATATATCCATTCAACTGAAAACTACTCGGGTATAAAAAAAAATTATGAATTCTTAAGACATAACTTAGAAATGTTTTTAAAACTTCATGCAAATGAAAAATTCACAGGCAAAAGGGTAAATACCATATGCATCTATGTATATGACATCCAAATACAAGCAAAAGTAATCTATGGTGATAGAGAGGAGTTGGAAGTTGTGGAGGGGAATGTTAGGGGAATTGACTAAAAGGTGCATGAGGGAATTTTCTGGGGGGATGGAAATGTTCTGGATCATATTTTGCATGCTGTCTAAAATTGCCAAAACTCATCAAACTGAACTGAACATTTCAGATCTGAGCATATAATTTTATTTTAATTATATTTTAATTAAAAATGACTTCACTATTAGAATTGCAAGGCATTTGGAAAATCCAAACAATTATACTATGGTAAAGAATTATTCATTTAGTCCCTGAATGCTCAGGTATATTCAAAACAGAAGGGTAGTCTGAAAGAGAATTCTGTTAAAAAAAAAAAAACAAAAATTGATTTAAGGTCTCAAAATGTAAATGTTCCACACTAAGTATAAGCAACAGCATGTATATCTCACATATATATATCTCCAGAGATTTCTTTATTTGGCATTTGAAGCTACCATGTATTCATTCTGCCCCAGACATTTGTAGTATCAGTTTGTAATTATCTGTCTTCATTTTGGGGATGAGGATTTCAGTAGTAAGAGCACTGGATTTCCTAAGACATAAAATGCAATCTGTTATCGTCTGATATCACTCTGACCCAAAAGTACAGTTAGCTTTGCCTTCCCTGAAAAGCATACCTTTTGAAAATTTTAGATGGCATTCAAAAAATACAAATAAACCAGTATTTTCTTATAGACCTCAACTACAATATATGTCATTTAGAATATAGAATATAAACAATACTGTTGTCAAAAATTGCATCCTTTTTGGAGGTGCCAAAGGTTTTATTTTAATCTGTGAAATAATGATGCTTCAGGCTGTCTATATCACTTTTTTTTTTCCTCTTGAGAACATCCTAAAAAAATGTATGACACTAAAATGTTTCCAGTGATGTTCAGTAGTGAAAATACGTATAGGTCTTATGTGTAGGGATTATATGTAGGCCTTTCATATATAACACATGTCTTTTTTTCTGGTTCGCTCTGCAGCATAAGACAAAATAACACATTATATTATTAGGGAAAACGTTCAATCCCTCAATGAATATGTGAAATGATGCCTGTTGGATGTGCATATATATAATATATATTATATATGTATTATTATACATGCATATTATATGTAGTATATATAGTGTATGTAATGTATATAATATATACTATATACACATGCATTTTTGTATATTATTCTTTTTTAATTGTTTTTTTAGAGAGAGGGACTGCATGTGCACGAGTGGGGGGGGAGGGGCAAAGGGAAAGGGGGAGAGAGAATCTTAATCAGGCTCCACACCCAGTGAGGAGCCCAATGTAGGGCTTGATCTCACAACCCTGAGATCATGACCTGAGCTGAAATCAAGAGTTGGACACTTAATTCAGCCACCCAGGTGCCCTTTTATATTAAATATTCTAAAAAATAATATTTTAATGACCCAATAGATATCTAACCAAACTGAAATTATACACTGTTTCACTAATAATATTTTACTATTGCTTTAGAAAATAAAATGTCACTTGTAAATTTGCCATGTGTTTTATTCAACAGCTGATCAGAATAAAATAGCTTGGAAAAATTTACATTTTGAGGTATAGGACTCAGTTGGCCATCAATTTGAAAATATAATGTATAAAATAATTTTAGAGCAAAGCTGGTAGGAAGACTTTAGCTTGTGATTTAAGAAATGTTGGCATTTCCTCCCCCAGCAAAAAAAAAAAAAAAAAGGGAATGTGGGGGTTTTGTTGTTCTTGCTAATTTTTTTTTTAAAGATTTTATTTATTTGAGAGAGAGAGAGTGAGAGAGAGCATGAGAGGGGAAGAGGGTCAGAGGGAGAAGCAGACTCCCCACTGAGTGGTGAGCCCAATGTGGGACTCGATCCTGGGACTCCAGGATCACGACCTGAGCCGAAGGCAGTCGCTTAACCAACTGAGCCACTCAGGCGCCCCCTTGCTAATTTTTTTTGTAATCACACTTTCCATCTTCCATTTCAGGAAATATTATGATTTCAAACAGTTAAGTAACATGCAACAACTGTTGTTACAAAAAAAAGTAAATTTAGTCATAGAAACACTGAGGCAAAAAGAACTATGAGAACAATAATCTTGAGTCTCTATCATCATAGCTGCTTGTTTATTTTGTTCCAGATTATAACATCATAGAGTCTCAGAAGTATGGGGTTAGAACAGAGTACCTTCTCTTGCAGAAAACATTGTCTTCCATTGGGGGCAGGATAACCATCTGTTAGCTATCAAAGCATAGTCTCTCTATGTACAGTCATTCTTTTTTTTAATCAACCACATATAATTCTGATCTCTCAGTCTAAATTCCCTCTATGTCTCTGTTAGCATTGTATGGAAACAAATACCTATATATGCTGCTTCACAACTGTTTTAAAACTCCTTGACATTTTGAGCTCTTCAACAGTGATGATACAAGGGATCATATTCTTCTCCTTATTTTCTATAGCAGGTAGGATCACTGACACCTACTTTTTGGTAATATGAATATAGTAGATATATGCCATTATTATTGGGTCTTTTTGGTCTTTTTGAAATTACTGTTCCAAACTGTAGCTGGTGAAGCTGTTACACATGGCTCACTACCTCTTCTGTCGCAGGAGAGGACCATATGACCCAGATGGCCTCTTACCCTAGACCACAATTAGTTTGCAATGATCATGTTATTCGTGTTTGAAAGAAAGAAAGAAAGAGAGAGAGAGAGAGAGAGAGAAAGAAAGAAAGAAAGAAAGAAAGAAAGAAAGAAAGAAAGAAAGAAAGAAAGAAAGAAAACAAAAGAAAGAAAGAAAGATTTAACAGCTTAAACCTAATAGATGATTTTTCTTCTTTAATATTAAATATACAGAGGAAGGTAGTGCAAAGATTGCATGGCGGCTAGACAATAGCCTCAGGAACACATTTTTATCAATCTGCTCTACCACCTTAATTAATGGCTTCTACTGTTCTTAGTCACTCATGGCCCAAGATGATCACTAGTGCTTGAGTCATCACCTTCCAGGCCTGAAGAAGAAAGAGCCAAGAAGCAAAAGAAGAGGGGCTCCTGGGTGGCTCAGTAAAGTTAAGTGTCAGACTGTTGATTTCAACCTAGGTCATGCTCTCAGGGTCCTTAGATCAAGCCCCACATCGGGCTCTGCACTGAGCGTGGAGCCTGCTTAAGATTCTCTCTCTCTCCCTCTTCTTCTGCCTGCCCCATGCAACTCCCCGCCTTGCAAGCACACACTCTCGCTCTCTAAAGAAAGAAAAAAAGTAAAAGAAGAAGCCCTTCTACTCTGAGGAAAAAAAAAAAAAACTCTAAAAACAGTCTTCCTGGAAGTCCTATATAACACCTCTGCTTATGTTTCAATGGTCTGAACTTAGTCACGTGATAAAACATTGCTGTAAGGGGAGATGGGAAATGTGATCACTTATTCTGAATAGCAATGTGTCAACCTAAGATTTACAGTTCTGTTTCTCAGGGGGAAATAAAAACTGGGTATAAGGATTGGCATTTTCGGAGTCTCTGTTAAAAACCTACCAAGGCCAATTAAAACCATTGAAGGTGATTTCCATGGTTACTGGAAGAGAGTATTTCTTTCCTTCTGAGATTACAAGTACTATAGCCCAAGTTGCCATGGGTCATTTAAAAACCACAGAGGAAGCACCATTCTCAGAAGACACCAACAAAGTAAGGAACAGCTTAGAAATTGAAAAAAAAGATGATATGGCTCTTATGACTCTGTGTAAATACCTGTATCCAAATTGTTCCTGAAGTCAGCTCCATCCACTCCTTGGAATTGAAGCAGAAAATTATTTTGACACTGGTTTGCATTGGGTTTCTGTCATTTACAGACAAGAGTCCTGACTAATGCAAACATTATTCTATTTTATTGCTTAAAAAATGAGGGACTTCTCATATTAATGTTCTTATCTATATGTACTGATTTACATAATTCCTAGGCTATTTCATTGGTTTATAATTACCTGGGAAATGCAGTCTCTTTCTACAAGAAGCCTCAGAATTAGTCTCTATTTTAAAGTAATTTGCAAATCCAGGCTTCCATGAAGATGGGAGATCGTACAAACACCCTTTTTTAGCATATTCTCTATGTGGCATATGCTATTATAGCCTCTAGTGATATTGATTATTTGGAAAGCTGCAGGTTGCCTTGCATTGTAAAATGTTTTGGTGGATCTGAAAATTAATTTCATGTTACTTCTCATCAATCAGGGTAATATTCCTCAATGAACACTTACATGCACAGCCTGTTCTTCTAGGGGAAGTGGAAAGAATATGTGGATGGAACAGCAGTTGAGAATAACAATGCCAGATGTGGCTTGTCCCAGTGGGATTCTACTACTTCTGTTT
Source organism: Neomonachus schauinslandi (assembly GCF_002201575.2). Lineage (NCBI taxonomy): Eukaryota > Metazoa > Chordata > Mammalia > Carnivora > Phocidae > Neomonachus > Neomonachus schauinslandi. The sequence continues at coordinate 105,100,663 of NC_058405.1, forward strand.
CACTTTTGAATTTTTATTTTTTTTTGAACTTTTACATTATTCTTCTAGGTAGAGAAGAGAAATGCTTATAAAGTAAAACAAACTACCAATGACATATTTTTTTTATAAAGAGGTGAATCTATAATAAGCTAGCTCTCAGGAAGCTCCAATAATGACATTTTATAAATTGCATGTCAATGCAATGTAATTTTCAGTGGAATTTTTTGAATTCACATTATGCAGTTTTAGAAAGTGTCATATTACATCCTGTAATGCCATCTATCGCACTTGACAAGAATTTGTGATTTTTTTTCTTATTTATAAATTTATATTGTAACTTTATGGTTGTGAACTGGGGGGAAGTAGTTATTATTTCACCTTGGCCAACACACTGTACATCATCTGCCAAACCCCTTCTATTCCATTTATCATTCTCTTTTCAACAGCCTGTTGTCTTGACAGCTTGTATGGTAATACTGTACAAACAAATTTGCATTCGTGAACCACAGATGAAGAAGGGCTCAAATCTCCATAAATGAAGATGTAGGTAGGGCACCACTCTTCCGAGTCATTCTTAAGTCCCCATTACCGATTCTGGTAGTCATATTCTAGCAATTCTACTCATGTTTCCTCATCTAGCTTACAGAAAAACAAAAAAAGCCTCTTCCTGCCTTTTTTTCTAAATATTGATTCTATGTTTTATTTTAAAAACAAAGTAAAAGCAATTTGAGCCCACTAAAAAGTGAGTCTACCAAAATATTAGCAAATATACATTTGACTACATTTGTCAAGTTGGTCTGACACAGTTAAGTCAGAGTCACCAGACAATGGCTCGATTCGCTTTACATTTTTGGATGAACATCAAACTCTGATTTGGTGGGAGATAGTGAAGCAGAGTGAAAAGAACCTGAGCACTAAAGTCAGAATTTGACTTGAATGCTAACTCTGGCTCCTATTCATGTACAATTTAAAGTAATTATCTTTTTTGTGCTTCAATTTCCCAAAGGCTAAGAATTAAAGTGAAATACACAGTATTGAAATGAACACCTGGCTTAATGAAGAGTAACTAGTGAAAATTAAGTAATAGTAATAATTAACTATCTACTTAAATAGTAATGATAGTAAATAAATAAATAGAAAAATAATATGTAAAAGTAAGCAAATAGTAAATAAAAACAGAAGATGCGGATTTCAATACCAACTTTATCATCAACAAACAATGTGCATTTAGGAGGAAAAAAGTGACATTTATTTAAAAGACTGCTATGTTGCAGGCACTGCTTTGTCCTTTACATTGATAATGTTATTATTTTAAGTGAACAAATGATTTTACTATAACTTTGTAAGGCATCTTATTTATTTTATAAGCAAAGACCAGGTAACTTGCTGGTCATAAATATTAGAGTCACATAAGACACTTAAATCCTGTGGGAAATCACATTCCTAATCTGCAAATATAAAAGGTTACAAGACCCCTGGGGTTGTTTAAACAAAACGATGCTTTAATTTTATTATCTGCATATCTGTTTAATTATCAGATACATAAAATATTTTCAGCTTGTATTATTCTTATTTCCTGGAAAATAGTATTTTTCTTAATTTTATAAGTAATACATACAGTATTCTTTATGGAAATATAAGACTATAACACAGAGAAGTAGAAATAAATAGCTCATAGCCACATAACAGAAACTCCATTATGTTTTTCTGACTACGAAAATAAATAAAATATTGTACACTGTATATTTCACTAAAACTTACATAGAAATAATTTCTCTAAGTCATTAAAAATTCTTACAAATGCCATTTTCATGGCTGTATAATATTTATCTAGTGGAGATACTTTAGTTTGGCTAAATAGTTCTATAGAGTTTGGTATTTAAGGTTTAACTTTTTTCCCAATTTGAATAAGGAAGATAACATTTGCAATAAAAATACCTTATTCTACAGTTATGTATGTGGATACATGTTTCAAAGTCTTCGTTAGTGATATTCACATCATTTTATACTTGATAATCTTTATATCTTTATCTTGTCCTTAGCATACATTCTAAGGTTCCTTGCACAGGAACTAACATTCTTAGATTGAATGTGACATATTTGTTACTTACTTAACAAAGTGACATATTCTTTCTGCTTGATATTCTGAAAGTCTTTCTCACCTAAGATGTATTTATAAATTTATCATTCATGTTTAGAGTTTTTGTGATTATATCAATCAGTAATTATGAACATAAAAAAACCCTTATTTTTAATGTAAAATAGCAAATCTTTCTTTAGGATTATAAAACTCAGTGGGAGGTGAAGAAGGAGGGCAACTGAGAGAAAATTTCATTTACTTAGAAACATACAATTAGATATACATTATTAAATAAAAATCTGGGGTGGGGTGAGAGATACCTGACTCTTAAAACCAAGTAAAAAAAAGATACATGCATAATACACACACCCCTTCAGTCAGTATGTAGATACCAGTTATAAATGCATACAAAGGATACTGCTAGTTATCTCTGAAACCATATATACAATTGTGCACACACACACACACGTGTGTGTGTGTTCGTGTGTACTTACCTTAGAAAGAGAGAGAATAAGAGAAAGATAGCTGTAGGTCAGATTCTGACAAGAAACAAGATTTATATGTAGTTACGTTTGTCATTGAATAATAAGCTGTGTGTCCATTTGAAATCTTGGAGGAACTGATACTACAACTGAAGAAAACTTTTCCTTTGTTATTACTTTGTTGCTAGACTCATCTCTGTAGCAAAATATTTCTAACTATCAATTATAATGAATGGCGTATCTTTGTTGTGGTATTGTATATGGAGGAACATTAGGAGCAGTGTTAGGTTTTATTAAAGAAATTTCCTTGTTTTTGAGCAACTGCTTTAAATCATTTATCTAACCAATATGCTTTGGAACATGCATAATGAACTCAGCTAGGAATGCCAGAGTCAAAAATGTGTTAATAAATTTAACTGAGTAACAAACCATTCAAATACTTACTATTTTTTTCTTTTTTTTTTTTTTAATTTTTTTTTAAAGATTTTATTTATTTATTTGAGAGAGAGAGAATGAGAGACAGAGAGCATGAGAGGGAGGAGAGTCAGAGGGAGAAGCAGACTCCCTGCCGAGCAGGGAGCCCGATGCGGGACTCGATCCCGGGACTCCAGGATCATGACCTGAGCCGAAGGCAGTCGCTTAACCAACTGAGCCACCCAGGCGCCCCTATTTTTTTCTTTTTTAACACTTCTTTGGAGGTTTACATTTGATCTAAAATTTAGTGCCTCAACACTTTGAAAAGTTAAGGTCAAGATACATACACATATGTACATATATTTTATATATACATATATGTATATGTACACATGCATATAAATGTACATATATGCATGTGTATACACACATGTGATGTATGTATGCACACATTTTTATATACGTAAACACACATCACTTCACTTATTCAATATACACTCAGTTTTTTAGGATTTTGATTTTGTCAAATTTTCTCATTAAAATACATTCATTTTTGTGCATAAATTTTTAACTTTCCAGTATTGTTCTTTTTTTTTGTATTGTTTGTATTGAGTAGTGTAATTTTTTCCCTTATACCTCTTTTACACTGAATCATTTCAAATTTTATTCCAAAACATGTAAAGCATTTAATTATTCCTTTGTTTTCCATCATAGATAAGAATATTTAGTTTACATCTAGAATGCAATTTTCTTTTATTATTTATCCATACCCCAAATACCTTAGAGAAGCCAAAGTTTATATGGTTTACAAGGCTTAGGAGAAATAATGCTTCCAGTACGGTATATGAAGAAAAAGCATGTTTTAGTAATACCAGTTTCTGATGGCCAATCTCACTTTCTGCTAACCTACTTAGTCTCTATTGTGTATGGAGTGCTATAGTGAGAAATAAAAAAGAGCAGGAAATAGGGAATTATGTGTGAAGGAGGAATTTCAACTAAGAGAGTTTGAAAATGCCGTATTAAGGGGCTCCTGGGTGGCTCAGTCGTTAGGCATCTGCCTTCTGCTCAGGTCATGGTCCCAGGGTCCTGGGATCAAGCCCCGCATCAAGCTCCCTGCTCCACGGGAAGCCTGCTTCTCCCTCTCCAGCTCCCCCTGCTTGTGTTCCCCCTCTCGCTGTCTCTCTCTGTCAAAATAAATAAAATCTTTAAACAAATTGCTGTATTAAGAGAGTGACCTTGAAGACTAAGAGAGAAAACAATTAAGACATTGCATTATCTGGGAGAAAAAGCATTCCAGGAAGAAACATGACCGTGGAGGAATAACCAGGCCTGGAGTGTCCAAGAACAGTATGAGGTATCTGATGTAGAGAGAGACAGTCAAGAGTGGTACGAAAAGTCAGGAAGACTATCCATTGTCAAGGAAGGGCACTACAGCAGACAAGGCTTTGTGTGGAACTTCTCTTGCTATTTCCCCTCCTTGAAAGAGAGCATATAAATTTGACCTCTTTCTTTTCTTTTCTTTTCTTTTTTATGACCTCTTTCTTTTCTGACAAATGAATATCATACTTTTTTAGATTTATGCCAAAATAAAGATGAAGATTTGAAAGATTGCTAGATGACTGCAGCAATATATTAATCCAGGTCTTGGAACTGCCATGATGAATTCTTTGGCCTATACACATTCTGGATAATTACCTTTTCCTCAGCTTTGGTGTTTATTCTTACCTACAAAGCTAGCAGGGTGGCATATGTTGACAAAGTATACAATAGGTAGTAAAAAGCCAAACTCAATTTTGAAAGAATCTTAAACTAAATATAAAATGTGTCTAATAACAGTATATATTGATTACAGGTCAATAATTTGACTTCTTGACTAGATTTATTGACTAGAAGTAACAAATAGGTCTATTATTGCAACTAGAATTATATTTTATTTTTTAAAAACATGGATATTTTTTATTTCCTTATAATTGATACAATAAAATCTGTATATCTGAAGCAATTCATAAGTAAATATTATGGGCCATCTTTTAAAACTGGTATTAGCATTTCTAGTTTCCAGGTTAAATTTTTACATCTTGGTTTGAAGACACTAATAACAGCTTATATTTTTTGAGCGTTTTCTCTTTGCTAGGTTTTAAGGCTAAGCCTGAATCATGGAGTCCTCCTAGCAATTCAACAAGGAAAGTATATTGGATAGGTGAGGATACTAAAACAGAGGTTATAGTAAATTACTTGTCTCAAAATCCACAGCTCTTAAAATCTGGAACCAGGACTTGGATCCATATCATTTGATCCAATATCTGCACTAGAAACTATTCTGCAACTGGAACACAAATAATTCCCCAAAACAAAGTTCTTCATTGCTTCTTTTTTTGTGCTGTTTTACACCAAGTTCTCAGTTCTATGGACTCTAAGAGCTGACTAAAATTGCATACATGTCAAAAGTTGTGTCAAAGGTAGTTCAAGAAGAATACAGCTGTCTTCACCATAAAACCATAAAGCTGCAGTAGGTCTACAAGAGAGAGGAAAAATTATATTCACATAGTGATTATAAATATACACTCAGATAAATATGGACAGTATTACAAAGCCTTCAGTGACAAGATTTATTATTCCTGAACTATGTATTGTTGTTATTGTTGTTTCTCATAATCTGGCGTACTTTATACTTTGAGGGAAACAAGTTAGCTCATTAAAAAAAAGGCAGTCTCACTCTCTCTCAATACAGAAATTGCCCCTTACTTGACTTACAGTTCAACTAGGTGCTACATATCAATAAATGATCACATTAGCCTTTATCTTATCATTTCCTCATTGGCTGCCTAGTCAGCAAGGTATTGATTTTTTTTTTAAGATTCTGCTTACAGTCCATGATGGTTTGCTTGGCTTTACTCCCAAACATCTTTAAAAACCTTAGTAGTGCACTTCCCTGTGAGATGTCTTTATTCACCTTTTAATAAGCCTGCTTGCCTCCTATAATAATACTGCATTTGCTGTAGAACGATATTTATTAGAGAGACAGCAGGCTATGAAAGAAATTTTAAAAACCAGTACTTGAGCTGAATTTAATATGAGAATTCAAATAAAGGTGCCAATAAAATTCACATTTTCATACAGCCATTAGATGCATGCAGAAAGCAAAGTATCTCAATGGATAATATAAATCATCATTAAATTTGCATTAATTTAGCTACTCAACTATTCCTTCAAGTTCTAAATGTCTCACTATAAACAATGAAGAAGCAGAATTGTCCTTCACATCATAGTCTATTGGGTATAAGAAGGAAAATAATTGGCACTTTAAATCATAGATCCTACGATACATGGGATGTATTATCAAATTAATAAAATTAATTATCCATAGTGAAAGTTGGTTGCAAGTGTTGTTACAAGACCAGTTTGACTCTTCTGACTGGGAACAGCTACTAAGTAAAAAAGGAAGCAGAAGGAACCCACCGAACTGGTGCCTAGTCTACCTCACTAGAGCTATCTTTCCCAATTCACTCACTGATGTACCACCTTTACAAATCTGCTATTTGCTAATATCACCTCTGCCGGTATTTAGTTAGTATTTTTCTTTAAACTGCTTAACTTTTTAAAACTGAGCTTCATTATGAGCCAAAAGATTCTTGATATCATGATCTGATATGCTGGTTTATATATTTTAATTACATATTTAAAATACATAATTATTCTATGCAGTATGTAAATCATTTCTTGTTTACATATACTTACCATACATCAGGAATGATTACTTGATGGCAGTTTTCCCCAAATATTTTCAAGAGTAAAATATACATACAAGCACACACTCATAGATAGACACATGAATTGGAGGCATCCTCCTGATAGTACCTGTGGTTTTATTTAATTATTCTATTCTTAATACTTATGGCACTACTGTGAAGTCAGAGTCCTTATAATAAGAGTTAAGTGTTCCAGTTCCAAACTTAAAACTTTTCTTCCAGAACACTGACATGTTTCTCTTGTATAAGAAATTTAAGAAAACAAAAATAAGCCAAGGAGCCAAGGAGAGCTCAAAGATGGATGCTTAACAATGAATGAATATATTTCACAAAGTTTACAAAGAATATTGAACATAAGACTTAGAATTTGATCTAGACCCCCTTAAGAAAAAATCAGGAAGAAAGAAAAGTGTCCAGGAAAAATGGAAAACCAAATGTTACAGAGAAAAATGGATATGACAACAAAAGGAGTCACACCAACTATGACATCTCAGTTTAACATTGTGGGAATTCTGTATCTTGAAACCAAAAGTCACTTATGTCTTTGAGGAGATGGTAAATTTATTTCAAATCATAGTTTGAAGGTCAATTCTAAACTGCTGAAAAACTAGACCCAAAGAATAATATTTGATGGCAACTTGGAGGGATCATTCTGATGTCATGCCAACAAACCCCATCCTTGACACAACTTTATTAAACATCTTATTAAGAAATTATATAAGATATAATACGCACTGTTGACAAACTTGCAGATGGCACAAATCTGGGAGAAATATGTTATGATGTGATTATGAGGCAGGTATTCTCATTTTCTGGGGTGAGGGCTGGATAGAGAATGGACTTTAATAAATATAAAAGGGAATAACAAAGTGTATGATATACAGGAGATTAAATATATCAGCTCTTTCCCACCAAAGAGAACAGTATTCTTTCTAAGACTTGAGAGAAAATTGTTCTGAGAGTTTTCTTTTTTTTTTTTAAGATTTTATTTATTTATTTGAGAGGGAGATAGCAAGAGAATGCACAAGCTGTGAGAGGGGAGGAGGGACAGAGAAAGGGAGGCAAGCAGGCTCCCTGCTGAGAGGAAGTGAGCAGGGAGTCTGATGCAGAAGGAAAGCTGGGCTCCATGGGGCTCCATGGGTGGGGAGGTACTGAGAAGGGGCTTGAGGCAGGGCTCAATCCCAGGACCCTGGGCCCTGGGATCACAATAACCTGAGCAGAAGGCAGACGCTTAACTGACTGAGCCACCCTGGTGCCCCTGGGGTTTTTTTTAAAATAATAATCCCAACATCATCTTTACAGTGATGCAATAAGTATCATATAAAATGATATAATTTATATATTATGTCTCTCACAGAAATGAATGACAAATTACTAAGGCAAAGGTCAAGAAAGACTTTGATATCATTTCTCAAATTGGTCTGTTGACCATTATTAGACAACACATATCAAGGTTCTGGTTTTTGGAAAGAATTTGAAGTGTAGTAATAATTCTTCATTACATATTAAGAATAAATTTAGGTGATATAAACATTCAACTGGACAATGGCTATGAAAAAAGTCATTAAAATTGTCACCAATATAGGAAAGATGAGAAAATGCATAATCACCATAATTCTGTGCTTTCCCCCCAATACTGGATAAATAATTTCCTTTTGGTATATAGATTATGCATGTGGATCTCAAATGAAGGTAGAAGAGATTCCAAATTCATTCATCTAGATACCATGTTTGAGATAAGAAAACAAAATACCTAGACTTCACACCACATTTACTGAGTTGATCTTGAAATTTGGCAGGGAAAGGGTGAAAATAAAGCAGGAATAAGCTGGAAAGGAAAGCTAAGAGAAAAGATGAAAAATGAAGAGATGAGAGGAAGGATGGGAAGGGTGATGAAGGAAGGAGAAGACATAAACTGAAATTAAATTTCCTGAAAAAAGTAAAGAAAAATTTATCTTACTCTGTTCAGACTGAGGGATCCTCAAAATGTTGATAAAGAAAACTGAGCTTTGTAGGTCTATGAATTAATGAAATTTATGAATCACTATATAAATATGTTTTGTACTATATAGTAAAATCTGTTGGGGTGAAAATGAATACACAAAAAACTGAAGTTTTCTTCTTTTCAAGTGCAAATTAACAGACTGGCTAAATCAGCAACAGTGAACCAAATTTTCTTCCACCAGATATCTGAGTAAACTTCCTTTCTTGTATCTTAATGAAACTAATTTTGTATAAAAAGAAATCAATTTTCTACAAGATTTCTATATCTATAGGACAAAATATTTTATTGAATTCATTATTTTAATTGAAACTACTAATTTGAGACAATCTCAATTAACAGTAAACTGAAATCTTTGTGAATTATATTCACATTCTTGGTATTATATAATTTCTCTCCTTTTAGGCAATGAAACTTGGACAGAAACTGATCATTATGAAAAAATAACAGTTTAGATTGCAAATTCTGTAATCAAAATTATGCTTCATTGATATTATTATATAGACTATATTCAGATTCTTGCCATTTGCAGATGATAAAGTTCTTAGCAGGGAGAAAAGAAGTCTTATAAAATTATCCAAGCCATTAATTTCAAGTATAGAAACAGCCTCAGACATCTAATGTGACTTAAGTCACAGTGCTAGTTAAAGACAAAACTATGAGTAGGCACATGCTTTCTGTATTGGAATGATGTGGAGATATGATGTTCCCTGGGGCCAGACACACTAGTGTTCAAATACATGCTTACTAACTTACTAGCTTGGCATTGACCTTACCTTTCTGATTCTCTGTTTCCTCATTTATTAAATGGGAATAATAAAACCATAATAATAATATCAATGCCACCTAACATAAAAGTTTCTCTGAGGATTTTAAGAAAGTGATTGATACATCTTAGGGCCTCAGTTAAATTTAATTATCTCATCTTCTCTTTCTGTTATACCAGCTTCTGCCTTTCTGTCATTTCTGATAATGGCCAGGGATGAATCTTGTAAGTTAGTTCAAGACTATATGTTCCCAATTCAAATGAAAAAGCAAACCTGAATATAGATAAAGAACCTGGAAGTATAATAAGAATACATTTAGGCAGACCTGTATTCCTGAAACAAATAATACATTATATGTTAATAAAAAAAATTAAAAAAAGAAGGTCAAAGTTCATAAAGATAGCAATTAGCTGTAAATAAAGTTTACACAATACAAAAAAAAAAAAAGGGTACATTTAGGAAAGCTTCTCAGGCATCAGAATCCCACAAATCTGTTGCTGGTTTTTGGTCACTCTTGATTAATCTGATAACAAAACCTCATCTTCCTTTAGCTCACATCTTTAGCTAAGACCTTCCTTCAGTACAGCCCTTCTACCCAAGCACTGAGGTCTGATGACAAAATGAAAGGAAAACAGTATCATTAGGTTCTTCCACAAGATTTCATCCTGTCTTCTTCAGGAATGATCTGCACTGGAAATTCTTCACAAAATCCATCAAAGAAAATTTAACTGTAAAAGTTTCTCAATGGTTTCTTCACTTTACACCTCTAATTGCACTGGTTATAGCTAACTTTTGAGTCAGTTCACAATGTTTTAGACTTAAAATATTTTATACAGAAGCCTCTCATGGGGTACTCTCAAGTGGGCTATTGCTCATCCAAGAAAATGAAAACAGATACACATATGCAAATGAAAAAGATATATTGCAGAAAATCTGTTTCTAAATGCAAGTAAATATACCAAATCTAATCTAAATATATTAGATGAAAACAGTATTCCTCTCCCTATTTCTAAGTTGTCATGTGTGCTCTATTGACTCAGTAGCAGAGAACAGATTTGTCTTCAGGAGGAGAAGAAATTTCACTTAAGAGCACCCATCATGTATCAGATATAATGTAACTCATCTTGAGAAGATATTTTTACTTAATCTTTTTAATAACCTTATGATAGATACTGTTCATTTTACAGCTAAGAAAACTGATGCTTATAGAGGTTTATACACTTAATATCTCATGGCCAGTAAACTGTGAGGCCAAATTCTTTGCTGTTTTTTGCATTCTATAATGCTACTAGTGTGCTATCTACATAATTATTCAAATGAGTATTCTGATAATTTCTCATCATTTTAGGTTTTGTAAATTTAATTAAGTAGATGATTTTCAAAAGCTTTTATGAAGCATGCTTATGATATAGAACAATGGCAGAATATTTAAAGTCTGAAAAATATGTTATCTTACATTTTAACAGAGTACAAACATTTAACAGAATATTAGGAAGCATGAGTTTTTTAATATATACAATATACTGGGAAATACTGTAATAAGAATGGGTTTTAAAGAAGCCCTACAGCACTTGCTGTCTTGAGCACTGGGTGTTATATGTGAGTGATGAATCACTAAATTCTACTCCTGCAACCAATATTACACTATATGTTAGCTAATTAGAATTTAAATAAAAACGTGAAAAAAATAAAAATAAAAAAGTAAAAAATAAAGATAGGTTATACTGGCAGAAAGTATAATGGTATATTGGTTGCATCGATTTCAGCTTTAAAGAAAGATAAATGTAATGCACTTACACACACAAACACAAACACACATTCTGTCCTTTAGGTCATTGGACCTAAAATATTGGGTTGACATCCCCAAGGTTATATTTGGAGGCTTAAGGAGAAAGTAAAGCCATCTTAATCCTTTATCTTCAGTCTTAAATTTCTTATATAGTCCAGATGTATTAACATTGGTTTTCCTTCCTCTGGTCAATGTGTAAGAGTGTTTGCTTTAGAGAAAATCCTTCAATGGACAGATCTGAACTGAGGTTTTCAATAGGAAATCTGTCATTGCGAACCTCTGTCGTCGCCTGCTAAGTCTGCAACACTTACCTGGGAAGGCATTAGTTCAAAAAGTTTACCTCTCCCTCACTGACATGTGACTAGAGAGGCAAAGGTACTAATTTTTACTCTAAACTAAAAGCACCTAAATAAGAAGGCACTTGCCATTTTAAACTAAAATAGCATATACCCTTAAAGAAATATTTTTAAAGGAAAATGACATTTCTTAAAACTCTTTGTATTCACTTGGCAGATAGTCACATCCCAGGGACCACGTTAATTATGGTGTCATTTGCAGAACTAACTGTTCCACATTAAGCAAAATATTATCTCCACCTCAGCAGGCGATCTTGGCGCATAATTAAGTTGATCTTTTGCAGAAAGTTTGCAATGCTGTCCTCTGTTTATTGATAAAAAAGAGAATCCCATTTCTAATGGGATTTAAGTCGAGTGAGTTTTTTAATCCCTTAAAAAGATAGCTTGTATTTTTCCCAAAGTACTCTCCAATGTCCATCTTTCTTTCGTTATTAACTGTAGAAACCCATATTACTTCTGTACTCAAGATTTGGAGTATTTTGCTTTTATCCCTAAAGACAGTTAAATCATCCTGATTTAGTTTTGGCTTCCTCTTTTTTTTTTTTTTTTTTAAGATTTTATTTATTTATTTGAGAGAGAGAATGAGAGACAGAGAGCATGAGAGGGAGGAAGGTCAGAGGGAGAAGCAGACTCCCTGCCGAGCAGGGAGCCTGATGCGGGACTCGATCCCGGGACTCCAGGATCATGACCTGAGCCGAAGGCAGTCGCTTAACCAACTGAGCCACCCAGGCGCCCGTGGCTTCCTCTTTTATTTCCACAACTAAATTCCTGGCCAGGGGCCTTACATAATAAAATTAAAATTTAAAAAATAATATTATTGGGTGCCTGGGTGGCTCAGTTGGTTAAGCAACTGCCTTCGGTTCAGGTCATGATCCTGGAGTCCCGGGATCGAGTCCCGCATCGGGCTCCCTGCTCTGCAGGGAGTCTGCTTCTCCCTCTGACCCTCCTCCCTCTCATGCTCTCTGTCTCTCATTCTGTCTCTCTCTCAAATAAATAAATAAAATCTTTAAAAAAAAATAATAATATTATTATCCTTCTTGTTCTTGTCAGCTTAAGTAACCAACATTTTCAAAAAGTCAACTGCATAGAGCAGTGGCATTAAAATGTGCCCTGGGTAAGGCAATGCCTATGTGAAAGGGATGGACTCACACCAATGAAGAGAAGGGGGATACTTCCATACCTCACTTACCACAGGTTCTCTGTCTTCTTTCCTAAAGCCTGGCCTGAGTCCTGAACAGAAGCTGCGATCCTACCTATGCCCAGATTCCCCCAGATTCTGGACCCACACATTTGTAACTCTCTTGTCTTTGACCACACTCCCCTTGAGTCTTTAAGGGACTGCGGCAGCAGCTGCACTGAGACAATAAATTACTGCAGCACGTCTTGGTACAGTCACAGTAGTTGCAAATTCAGGTTTGGCTGGTGGCCCTTCGCCATAGACACTGATTCATTGGCCCTGAATAGCCTGTGGACTCCTATGTGACACATGTGCACCAGGACTGAATTTGTCTCCTTTTGCGTAGAGAATCACCACTCTTAGTATCTTCCTCATGTAGATAAATCTCTAGATTTTGAAATAAGTCATCCCAACCTGACCTTGCCTGTGGGCCAAATGAATATAAAATATAGACATGCTTAGCAACTCAACGTTATTTCACATCCCTGCTACTCGGAGAGACATTTCTGGGCACTAAATATGGGGCAAAAGAGTATAGAATGACTATCTTCAAAAATAATGTGAAAGGAGAAAGTGCTCAAGTCACTGGTGATGTAGCTTCACCTACAAGCTTTATAACTTAGCCCGAATATAGTATAGGGTCATGGTTGGCACATGCTTAGAAAAGTTATCACCCCACGGAATCTACAGTGAGTGCCATAGTCAGCTCCTCATCTACACTTTCCCTTCTAAATAGTTCCAAAAGTCTCTTTGAAAACTCCCCAGCCACATGTATGTTGCTCCGATGAGGACTGCAAAGCAAGAGCTTACAACGCCTGCTCTCTAAGTACCTACATCTGATGAACAAAATGTGTACTCCTTCTTGTAGACCAAAAAGGCAAGATACTATTAAAGTTTCATTGGAATAAAGTCACAATGTGTTAAGAATTCTGTCCCTGTTTAGGACTACATTCAATGTCTCTGCTATTCCAAAATTATTACTGATGCCAACTTCTCTATATTTGTGGTAGTACTTGAACTAAGCCTTAACAAGGTGGTAAAGCCCTAGGGAAATAAAATCTGATTAAAATGGTAGATTATGACTCAAGGAGACATTGGGGTAGAGAAGTCAAGGGAGGGCAACTAAAGCAAAGCACTGAATATTTATCAAAGAGGTAGGGCTTCATATAGAAACAAATAGATGGTTTGATTTGAGTAACAGGTGCCAGATTTACCCTCCCACTTGAAAAAACCAAAAAAAAAAAAAAAAGATCCCCCAAAAGATAAAATATGTTTTATCCACATATGAGACATCAGGCAACAAAGAACAGTGATCTCTGAGAGACAAGAAACAAATGAGATGAGATGAGCCCTAACACTGCTGAGCCCTAACATTTGAGAGAGTTTCCAGGCTGCAACACGGATTGGGGAAAGTTAGGCGAAGTCCAGTGGACTCCATGAGTTAACAAGAATGAAATGAGAGTCCAAGAAGACCATTGCAGTTCTCAGGGCACTAATGGAGAAGAGAATGTTGCATAGAATGTGAACTCCACAGATTTGCAGAGGATCTTCCCTGCACATACAGTAGAAAATCAATCAGGATACACATACTAAGAAACTGCCACATACTACCAAAAAAAAGCCATCTGAAAAGATTATAGGGAACAGTACCTGAAACTCAAACAGGACCTGGAATAGTGCCTGTTCCCACTAGTCAGACTGGACAATCTTATAATGCACAGAACACTGGGTAGAGTATTCAGAATTACATTGTACAATAAAGAACAAAACAAAAAAGACTCAAACTTAGAAATAGTCATAATATAAATGTAAATGGTCTTAAAACTCCAATTAAAAAGACCGAAATTATCAGCTTGGAAAAATTTCATCTGTATGTATTCCCAACTCTACGCAAACTGTAAGAAATAAACTTTAAGTATAAAGTCACAAGTAGATTAGAACTAAAAGGATGGGGAGAGATAAAGCATGCTAATATTAAAACCAGAGAAACCTAGAGAGGCTGTAATATCAAAGTAGGTTTCACCTCAAAGAATATTACTACGGATAAAACATGCTATTTCCTGATGACATATAGATCAGTTTATTAAGAGAAACCTAACAGTTTTAAATCCCTAATAACAAAACTTCAAAATACATCAAGCTAAACTGGCAAATTTGCAAAGAGAATTAAACAAATGCACAATAATAGAAATTTTTATACTGATCTCAAAATAACTGATAGAATAAATACACAAAAAATCAGTAAGGATACAGGAGACCTAAACAGCACTATCAACCAACTTGATCTAAGGTAATGTATAGAGCACTTCACCAAACAAAAGAAAAATATACTTTCTTTTCAGAGGCTTATGGAATCTTTATCAAAATAGACCAAATCCTGGACAATGAAAGTATCTGTATAAAACATTTACATTAGAAAAGTAGGCAGAACAATGAATCATGGAACACTACATCAAAAACTAATGATGTAATGTATGGTGATTAACATAACATAATAAAATAAAATTTAAAAAGAAAGAAAAGGAAAGGAGACAGATTTCAAATCAGTGACCTCAACTTCCAATGAACTAGAATAAGGAGAGCAAATTGAACCAAAAGTAAAGGGAATAAGAGAATGAAAATATTTGCAAAATATTTATCTGAAAAACAACTTGGATCCACAATGTATAAGAACTTGCAAAATCCAAAAATATAAAATAAACCATCCAATAAAAAAATGGGAGCATGATTTAAGTAGATTCTTCACTAAGGAAGATACAGAGCAAATAAGCATATGCAATGACATTCAATATTATTAGTCATAAATGAAATACAAATTAAAACCAGAATGAAATACTACTACACATCTATTAAAATGTGTAAAATTTAAAAGTATCAAGTATTGGTAAGAACGTGGAGGAACTGGAATTCTCCAACACTGCTAGCAGGATGTGAAATGGTACAACCACTTTGGAGAAGAGTTCAATACTTAAACAGTTAAACACATACTTATATGATCTAGCCTTCAATTCCTAGAGAAGAAAAAGTGTGTGTTCATATAAAGACTAATTACATGAATGTTCATAGCAGCTTGATTTATAATAGTCTAAAACTTGAGTCAACCCAAGTGATCATAAATGGGTAAATGAATACAAAATAATTGTGGTATATCCATACAGTAGAATGCTTCCAAGCAATAGAAAGACATAAATGTTTGATACCACCATCAGCATGGATAATCTCAAAGTAACTAAGCTGAGTGAAAAAAGCCAGACAAAAATGTATGTATACTGGATGACTAGGTTTATCTAAATGCATACTAATTTATAGTGAATGAAAGATAAGTGGTTGTCTGTAGAGACAAAGCTACAGGAAGTCCTGAGAGGGAGAGACATTGCAAAGGAAAACAAATTTCCAAGAGTGGTAAGTATGTTCATTATCTTAAATGTGATGATGGTTTCATGATGTACACACCGGTTAAAACTTATCAGATTGCACATTTTAAATATATACAGCTTATTCTGCCAATTATACTTGACTAAAGCTGTTAGAGAAACAAACAGGACTCACAGAGGAGTGTAGTGCATATACAGAATTTTGACTCTAACATTTTGTGGAAATGACATAACACAGACCGGAAGATTCATACTAGTCACACTCTCTTGAACATTTGTTATTACATTTCCCATTAATCTGTTACATCACAAACTCTTTGTTAACTTTAATGATGTTTTATTTTTCCTCTCTCCTGACAAGAAATGCAAGAATGCGTAGAACCATTTCATTCTGTCATAAAACTTTATAGTACTTATTTAAATCTTTTGTTTGTTTCCTTCTGTCTCCATTACATAATAAATAATTTGAGTGTTTTAACCCATGTCAATGCTAAATATTTAGAAAAAAGTGCTGGAAAAAAAGGGCATAAAATATCTTTTTTAGGGCCTACAGGTACTTATATACCTACTAGGTAAGGGTTTAAAGAAGTAAAGATATAGGTATATACCTACTTATATACCTACTAGGTATATCTTTACTTCTTTAAACCCTCTCATCAGTTTTCTAGGGACAAATTATTATATCCATTTACAAATGAGGAAATAATAGAGACCTGAAGAAACCTACCCAATTAATAAATGTTGAAATCAAAAAGGGAGCTCTGCTCCTAGTTGTCCAGAGTATATGGGTTCTTTTCATGCAGCTGTCAAATGTACTGCCATAGCCCACCTTTCTTCCTAGAGATGGGGAGGCACATCTCATTGCCCAAGTTTGACAGAACCTGCAGTGGTTTTATATATTGAAACTTCCTTACGATTTAAGTCAATTTTGCATATAAATCAAGCCCAAACTATTGAAGTGATCAGGAGAGAAAGCAGTACTTACAGAAAAATGCAATAAAATACTTATAAACTTAAAGTAAACCAGAGTCCCAACGTCCAGAGTTAGAAGAGAAATATATTTGGCTGAACCCAGATAAAGCCTGTTTTTTTTTTTTAATTTCCTTTCTTCACTCATTCTTCAAATATTTATTTGTGCCAGATTCTGTACTATGTACTGGGTATATATTAGAAAGTTAGAAGATAATGTAGATCCAGCCCTCTTGGAATTTATAATTTGGCAAGAGAGACAGTAGACTTCATTATAACTTTTCAAAAAGCAACAACATGGAAGCGGTTCATAAATATATGACACTGAAAATCTGGTAGAATGTATGTGAAATCTCTAATATTAGGCATTCGTATAAATTGGCCACAGATCAACAGTGTAAATACTGTGGTTTTATTTGTTCTTAATCAAACACAATATTAGAATACAAAAGCAGGCATATATTATGGGGAACAAGATATACACAGCACTTAAAAATGCTGTATTCTGTTTCATAGATCATAACCAAAGCATAGAAAGTGGGAAGGTTTCAGGGGAGAAATAAACAGCTGATTAATAGAATGGAAAATAGAACCCATGTAGAAAGATAAAAGAAAATGGAATTATTTGGCCTGAAGAAGGATGTGAAAGAATTTAATCTGAGAGTATTTAAACAAAAGGATTTTACACAAAGGATAGTGTTAGGTTATTCAAAATTTCTATTGGAAAGGATAAAAAGAAAAAAAAAGCAGGCTTAATTTATAGTACATGGATTTTATCTAGACATAAAGGAGTATTCTGTTTATTTGTTTAGATTAAGGATGGTACTTTAACCACATAACCTCTAATGAACCATTTCCATCCAAAGATTCCATTATAACAATACATGGGCTTTAGATGGAACTGAGTGGACTTCACATTTTCAGCTCCATTCTTCATTGTGGTTTAGAAGTACATTCCGTGTTAATTTAGCAACATGTTTAGGGAACACTTTCCATCTGTCAATAAGATGCTGAAAATTACTAAGTCACAACATTGAGCCAAGAAATGAAACCAAATGGATGGATAATTTTGCACTATGAAGAAGTAAATTCCAGCTGTGAAAACCAAATAGCATGAATAAAGCTCTGAAATTTAAGGTTGGCATTGTCACCCCCATACCCCATATGGCTAAGTCTTGGATGACAATCATCCCTTTAGTCAATAGACTCACATATAATCACATTTGGTTAACTATTGCAAGCTAGAGATTTTAACATGTTCATTTCTTGCAACTGTTTCGGTGCCAAGAAACACAGCATTTAGTGCCAAGACTTAACTGTATCTTCCAAAAAAGAATTTAAACAATTTATGCCCATGGTCAATTATAAACTTTCATAAAATTAGAAAAAAGAAGAGAATGCTTTCTTGTTATTAAAGTTTAAAAAAAAAATTGGAACGAAGCAGTGTTAATGACCTTCACTTCGGCATAGTAAAAATATTTGAAAGCATACTAAGAGTAAGTAATATTAGCATGGATAATTATTTTCTTTTCAATAGCCTCTTGTGTTTTAACCAATTTAAGATATATAAATAAACTACACATAGTTTATATATTATTATATGTAGCACATATTATATATAGTATATTATATACATTATATATAATATATTAACAAACTATATATATAGTACAATTTATATATAGTTATTGGAAAAGCTGCAGAAAGGAACAAAGGCATGATCAAAAAATAAAACTACACTCACGTTTATTCCTTCAGTTAATCAAGAGGAGGACAATGTTTTCAAATGTGTGGCTCACAGGACAAAGATGGTAAGCACCAGAGAGTTCAAACAATATATAAATATGGTGTTAGATACTATGATTTCATACTGGCTGGCATGAAAGTTATGCTTTGTTCAAATTTCTTTCATTCCTCCTAGTTGCTTCATTATGAAAAGTTTGGTCATGAAAAGACGGCTTCTATGACACTCACTAACCTCTCCTTTTCCAAAGAGAGAGCTGGATTTTGATAGGTCGGCATTGAGTCAAACTAGAATTTAATGACATTGTTCTCACTGTACTTATTTTTACTATTACCTTTATGGCAAGCCGGTAGATTTCATTTGGAGTCATGATCAATGGTTCATACTTCCAGGGAGGGAGTTTTTATCGCTGACATTATTGGGATAGCCATTAAAAAAGGTTATAATAAAAAGCAGACCGACTTTTAGTTGGTTTATTATTGTTTTCAAATTGACTATAGATAAGACATCCCTTAATTGCCACTTCCATCTTACTCACTTACTGTTAGTGACGGTAAGTTCCTTTGAAAAATTGTGTATGGACTCATTCTGATGACATTTAACCATTACAGTTTGTTGGGGATTATTTCTATCTGTGTCCTAATTCCTTGTCTTATTGTGAATTTAGGACAGGTTATTCAGTTGAGTAATTGTTAAGTGTATGGATCTGGAGCCAGATCCTGTGGGTTCAAATATCTGCTTAATCACTTTCTACATAGGTGACCTGGGTAAAGAAAATTACGTACATGTTCTGAGCCTTATACTCTTACCTATAAAATAGGAATAATAATAGTATATTTTGCATAGGATTGTTGTCAGGATTAAATGATATTTCACATAGAACTTAGTACAATGCCTAACACATAATAAGCTTTCAAAACTATTAACTATCCCTATTGGACTTCTTTGAATTACCTAATCTAATATAGTGGCTTACTTAACATATGTAATAGATGTTTATTAATTTTTAAAATAAGTGAATGTTATAAAGATACAAAAACCAAACTTAATTATACAAGTAAAATATTAAAAACAAAACAAATAATACAAATTATGTCCAAAGAATGTTGTAGAATAAACTAATTGTACCCAGGGATTTTAGTTTTCCTCTGGAAAGAATAAGAGGTGTTGACATCAAAGCCCCTTGAAGTTCAACCTTGTGCATAATTTTCAAATTTCCTATTGGTAATACCCATACCTATTGGTAATATCCCTTGGTGACACCAAACTTTTATATATTTCCAATACTAATTTTAAGATATGGTGTGTGTGTGTGTGTGTGTAATAGTATAAAGTAGCCATAAAAAAGAATGAAATCTTGCCATTTGCAATGACATGGGTGGAGGTAGAGAGTATTATGCTAAGTGAAAAAAGTCAGTCAGAGAAAGACAAATATCATGGGATTTCACTCATATGTGGAATTTAAGAAATGAACAAATAAGCAAGGGAGAGTGAGAATGAGAGAGAGACAAGAAACAGATTCTTGCCATTTAATTGCAAACTGATGATTACCAGAGGGGAGGTGGGGGGGGGGGAATGGGTGAAAAAAGTGATGGGAATTAAGGAGTGCACTTGTCATGATGAGCACTGGGTGATGTATGGAATTATTGAATCACTATGTTGTAAACCTGAAACTAATACAGCATTGTATATTAACTATACTGGAATTAAAATAATAAAATAAAATATTTTAAAATATAAGTTGCAATTACTTTTATTAAGACATTACAAAATGGACATGATGGATTCTGAAAGAAAAATATGTATATATTTGCTTATATTTTAAGTGAATGATTCCTAATTTTTCTTCTCTCTGACTCAATGAAATGTCTTTTATTGAAAAGGAACTGAATAAACTGTCAAGAGTGCTGAGTTCATAAAATGTTTTATGATTCCTGAAGGTAGTTTCCTGTACCTCTGTGACTCCCTGAGAGTTAGCCACTGGGATTTTTACTGCTCAATGCGTGTTTATGTTAAGAATACTGTGGTTTTCACCATTACAAGGACCAAACTAAAGATCTGAGCAGTTGTGCCAAAGGATTCTCTTCTTGAAGCAGTAATCATCATGGGACTGGGTATATGCTAATTCTAAACTCTAGGTTCATCCACAGAACTTCTAGGATAGGTATTTATAAAGTAATATAACATCCTAACATTTATGGAGAATTTCTAGAAACAGATAGAAATATCCATAGGAGGCGTCTAACTTCTCGTTACACAGATATAATTAACTAAAATAGCTGTATGATCCTTTTATATTAAAATGATGATTAATTGGCATTAAGTAATGCATTGAATTTTCTGAGTATGTTTTGTTTTTAGGATTCAGAAGGTAATTACAAAGACTAAAATATAAACAGATTGCATATTTGAGTTTTAAAAATGTAATCTAAAAACATATTCAGAATGGGGGATATCAAGCTGTATATGTTAAGTCATATAAGAAATTTCTGCCAGGGGCCACCTGGCTCAATCTGTTAAACATCTGCCTTCAGCTCAGGTCATGATCTCAGGGTCCTGGGATTGAGCCCCGCATTGGGCTCCATGCTCAGCGGGGAGTCTCCTTCTCCCTCTCCCTTTGTGTGCTCTCTCTCTCTCTCAAATAAATAAATAAATCTTTTTTAAATAAATAATCTTAAAAAAAGTAGAGGTAACAGAGTTCATTATCTAAAACTAAATCCTACATTACCTCTCTCTCCACTTCCATTATTTTCTACATGAACATTAAACAAGGAACCATATATAAATAGTGCCCTAATAACATGAAAACTCCAGCCCAGAGACTTGCATCCTAAGCATTGAATCTAAGACTGCTCAGAGTATAAGTATGACTATCAGAATCATCATCTATACATCTGTCCACAAAGATTACAAAGCTACAAAATGGTACAATAATAATTCTAAAATAGGTTTTTGAGTCACATTAATATATTATGTCCTAAAATGTTAATGGGAAAAATGGATAGTCATTTTGCAAGCAAAATCTGATACCACTTGGAACCTCAAGCTGATTTTAACATATAAGCACAAAACTAAGTTTATTTTTTTATGGATGGTCATTTTATTTTTTTTAATATTTTTTATTATTATATTATGTTAATCACCATACATTACATCATTAGTTTATGATGTAGTGTCCCATGATTCATTGTTTGCATATAACACCCACTGCTCCAAGCAGAACGTGCCCTCTTTAATACACATCACCAGACTAACCCATCCCCCCACCTCTATCCCCTCTAGAACCCTCAGGGTTCTTTCTCAGAGTCCATAGTCTCTCACGGTTCGTCTCCTGCTCCGATTTCCCCCCCCTTCATTCTTCCCTTCCTGCTTTTTTTTAACATATACTGTATTATTTGTTTTAGAGGTACAGGTCTGTGATTCAAGTTTTACACAATTCACAGCTCTCACCATAGCACGTACCCTCCCCAGTGTCTATCACCCAGCCACCCCATCCCTCCCACCTCCCACCACTCAAGCAACCCTCAGTTTGTTTCCTGAGATTAAGAATTCCTCATATCAGTGAGATTATATGATACATGTCTTTCTCTGATTGACTTATTTCGCTCAACATAATATCCTCAAGTTGCATCCACATCGTTGCAAATGGCAAAATTTCATTCCTTTAGATGGCTGCATAATATTCCATTGTATATATATATACCGCATCTTCTTTATCCATTCATCTGTCGATGGACATCTTGGCTCTTTCCATAGTTTAGCTATTGTGGACATTGCTGCTATAAACATCGGGGTGCACGTACCACTTTGGATCCCTACATTTGTATCTTTGGGGTAAATACACAGTAGTGCAATTCCTAGATAATATGGTAGTTCCATTTTCAACTTTTTGAGGAACCTCCATACTGTTTTCCAGAGTGGCTGCACCAGCTTGCATTACCATCAACAGTGGAGGAGGGTTCCCCTTTCTCACCATCCCCGCCAACATCTGTCATTTCCTGACTTGTTAATTTTAGCCATTCTGACTGGTGTGAGGTGATATCTCATTGAGGTTTTGATTTGGATTTCCCTGATGCCGAGCGATGTTGAGCACTTTTTCATGTGTCTGTTGGCCATTTGGATGTCTTCTTTGGAAAAATGTCTGTTCATGTCTTCTGCCCATTTCTTGACTGGATCCTTTGTTCTTTGGGTGTTGAGTTTGATAAGTTCTTTATAGATTTTGGATACTAGCCCTTTATCTGATATGTCATTTGCAAACATCTTCTCCCATTCTGTCAGTTGTCTTTTGGTTTTGTTGACTGTTTCTTTTGCTGTGCAAAAGCTTTTTATCTTGATGAAGTCCCAAGAGTTCATTTTTGCCCTTGCTTCCCTTGCCTTTGGCGCTGTGTCTAGGAAGAAGTTGCTGCCTATGTTCTCCTTTAGGATTTTGATGGACTCCTGTCTCACATTGAGGTCTTTCAACCATTTGGAGTCTATTTCTGTGTGTGGTGTAAGGAAATGGTCCAGTTTCATTCTTCTGCTTGTGGCTGTCCAATTTTCCCAACACCATTTGTTGAAGAGACTGTCTTTTTTTCCATTGGACATTCTTTCCTGCTTTGTCAAAGATGAGTTCACCATAGAGTTGAGGGTCCATTTCTGGGCTCTCTCTTCTGTTCCATTGATCTATGTGTCTGTTTTTGTGCCAGTACCATACTGTCTTGATGATGACAGCTTTTTAATAGAGCTTGAAGTCTGGAATTGTGATGCCGCCAGCTTTGCTTTTCTTTTTCAACATTCCTCTGTCTATTTGGGGTCTTTTCTGGTTCCATACAAATTTTAGGATTATTTGTTCCATTTCTTTGAAAAAAGTGGATGGTATTTTAATAGGGATTGCACTGAATGTGTACATTGCTCTAGGTAGCATTGACATCTTCACAATATTTGTTCTTCCAATCCATGAGCGTGGAACGTTTTTCCATTTCTTTGCATCTTCCTCCATTTCTTTCATGAGTATTTTATAGTTTTCTGAGTACAGATTCTTTGCCTCTTTGGTTAGATTTATTCCTAAGTATCTCATGGTTTTGGGTGCAATTGTAAATGGGATCAACTCCTTATTTTCTCTTTCTTCTGTCTTGTTTTGGTGTATAGGAATGCCACTGATTTCTGTGCATTGATTTTCTATCCTGCCACTTTACTGAATTCCTGTATGAGTTCTAGCAGTTTTGGGGTGGAGTCTTCTGGGTTTTCCACATAAAGTATCATATCATCTGCAAAGAGTGCGAGTTGATTTCTTCTTGGCCGAATTGGATGCCTTTTATTTCTTTTTGTTGTCTGATTGCGGTGGCTAGGACTTCTAATACTATGTTGAATAGCAGTGGTGATAGTGGACATCCCTGCCATGTTCCTGACCTTAGGGGGAAAGCTCTCAGTTTTTCCCCATTGAGAATGATATTCACTGTAGGTTTTTCATAGATGGCTTTTATGATATTGAGGTATGTACCCTCTATGCCTATACTCTGAAGAGTTTTGATCAAGAAAGGATGCTGTCCTTTGTCAAATGCTTTTTCTGCATCTATTGAGAGGATCATATGGTTCTTGTTCTTTCTTTTATTAATGTATTGCATCACAGTGATTGATTTGCGGATGTTGAACCAACCTTGCAGCCCAGGGATAAATCCCACTTGGTCGTGGTGAATAATCCTTTTAATGTACTGTTGGATCCTATTGGCTAGTATTTTGGTGAGAATTTTTGCATCCATGTTCATCAGGGATATTGGTCTGTAATTCTCCCTTTTGATGGGGTCTTTGTCTGGTTTGGGGATCAAGGTAATGGTGGCCTCATAAAATGAGTTTGGAAGTTTTCCTTCCATTTCTATTTTTTGGAACAGTTTCAGAAGAATAGGTATTAATTCTTCTTGAAATGTTTGGTAGAATTCCCCTGGGAAGCCATCTGGCCCTGGGCTCTTGTTTGTTGGGAGATTTTTGATGACTGCTTCAATTTCCTTAGTGGTTATAGGTCTGTTCAGGTTTTCTATTTCTTCCTGGTTCAGTTTTGGTAGTTGATACATCTCTAGGAATGCATCCATTTCTTCCAGGTTATCGAATTTGCTGGCATAGAGTTGCTCATAATATGTTCTTATAATTGTTTGTATTTCTTTGGTGTTGGTTGTGATCTCTCCTCTTTCATTCATGATTTTATTTATTTGGGTCATTTCTCTTTTCTTTTTGATAAGTCTGGCCAGGGGTTTATCAATCTTGTTAATTCTTTCAAAGAACCAGCTCCTAGTTTCGTTGATCTGTTCCACTGTTCTTTTGGTTTCTATTTCATTGATTTCTACTCTGATCTTTATTATTTCTCTTCTCCTGCTGGGTTTACACTTTATTTGCTGTTCTTTCTCCAGCTCCTTCAGTGTAGGGTTAGGTTGTGTATTTGAGACCTTTCTTGTTTCTTGAGAAAGGCTTGTATTGCTATATACTTTCCTCTTGGGACTGCCTTTGCTGCATCCCAAAGATTTTGAACAGTTGTGTTTTCATTTTCATTGGTTTCCATGAATTTTTTAAATTCTTCTTTAATTTCCTGGTTGATCCATTCATTCTTTAGTAGGATGCTCTTTAGCCTCCATGTATTTGAGTTCTTTCTGAATTTCCTCTTGTGATTGAGTTCTATTTTCAAAGCACTGTGGTCTGAAAATAGGCAGGGAATGATCCCAATCTTTTGGTACTGGTTGAGACCTGATTTGTGACCTAGGATGTGATCTATTCTGGAGAATGTTCCATGGGCACTAGAGAAGAATGTGTATTCTGTTGCTTTGGGATGGAATATTCTGAATATATCTGTGAAGTCCATTTGGTCCGGTGTGTCATTTAAAGTCTTTATTTCCTTGTTGATCTTTTGCTTAGATGATCTGTCCATTTCAGTGAGGGGGGGTGTTAAAGTCCCCCACTATTATTGTATTGTTGTCAATGTGTTTCTTTGCTTTTGTTATTAATTGGCTTATGTGACTGGCTGCTCCCATGTTAGGGGCATAGATATTTACAATTGTTATATCTTCTTGTTGGATAGACCCTTATTAGGATATAGTGTCCTTCCTCATCTCTTATTATAGTCTTTGGTTTAAAATCTAATTTGTCTGACATAAGGATTGCGACCCCAGCTTTCTTTCAGTGTCCATTAGCATGGTAAATGGTTTTCCACCCCCTCACTTTCAATCTGGGGGTGTCTTTGGGTCTAAAATGAATCTCTTGCAGACAGCATATCAATGGGTCTTATTTTTTTATCCAATCTGATAGCCTGTGTCTTTTGATTGGGGCATTGAGCCCATTTACATTCAGGGTAACTATTGAAAGATATGAATTTAGTGCCATTGTATTGCCTGTAAGGTGACTGTTACTGTATATTTCTATGTTCCTTTCTGGTCTATGTTGCTTTTAGGCTCTCTCTTTGCTTAGAGGACCCGTTTCAATATTTCTTGTAGGGCTGGTTTCATGTTTGCAAATTCCTTTAGTTTTTGTGTGTCCTGGAAGCTTTTTATCTCTCCTTCTATTTTCAATGACAGCCTAGCTGGATATAGTATTCTTGGCTGCATATTTTTCTCATTTAGTGCTCTGAATATACCATGCCAGTCTGTTCTGCCCTGCCAAGTCTCTGTGGATAAGTCTGTTGCCAATCTAATGTTTCTACCATTGTAGGTTACAGATCCCTTCTCCTGAGCTGCTTTCAGGATTTTCTCTTTGTCTCTGAGACTCGTAAGTTTTACTATTAGATATTGAGGTGTTGACCTATTTTTATTGATTTTGAGGGGGATTCTCTGTGCTTCCTGGATTTTGATGCCTGTTTCCTTCTCCAGATTATGGAAGTTCTCTGCTATAATTTGCTCCAATATACCTTCTGCCCCTCTCTCTGTTTCTTCTTCTTCTGGGATCCCAATTATTCTAATATCATTTCATCTTATGGTATCACATATCTCTCTAATTCTGCCCTTGTGATCTAGTAGTTGTTTATCTCTCTTTTTCTCAGCTTCTTTATTTTCCATCATTTGGGCTTCTATATCACTGATTCTCTCTTCTGCCTCATTTATCCCAGCAGTTAGAGCCTCCATTTTTTATTGCACCTCATTAATAGCCTTTTTGATTTCAACTTGGTTAGATTTTAGTTCTTTTATTTCTCCAGAAAGGGTTTCTCTAATATATTCCATGCTTTTTTCAAGCCCAGCTAGTATCTTTAAAATCATCATTCTGAACTCTAGTTCCGACATCTTACTAATGTCCGTATTGATCAGGTCCCTGGCAGTTGGTACTGCCTCTTGTTCTTTTTTTTGAGGTGATTTTTTTCCATCTTGTCATTTTGTCTTTCAGAAGGTGGTCGCTTTTTTGTTCAGAGAGTTGTTGCTATTCTTTTCTTTGACCTCCTGTTGGGTTCGTAGGTGTTTAGAATGGTTTGATCCCTATTCAGCTGCATTTCTGGGACCAGACGAAATCTAGGTCTCCTACTCCTCCGCCATCTCACTCCCTCCTATCTATTTTTTTAATATATTTTCTGAAAGATTTATTTTTTTTATTTTAGAGAGAGAGAGAGAGAGAGAGAGAGAGCTCGTGCATGAGTGGGGGGAAGGGCAGAGGGAGAGGGAGACAAGCAGACTCCCTGCTAAGCACATAGCCTGATGTGGGACTTGATTGCAGGACCCTGAGATCAGGACCCTGAGATCATTACCTGAGCAGAAATTAAGAGTCAGAATCTTATCCGATTGAGCCACCAGGCACCCCTGGTCATTTTATTTTTATTATTTATTATGTTCCTTTTTTCTTTTTTTCTTGTTTTGTTTGTTTTGTTTTGTTTTTTACTTTTTGTTTATTTTATTATGTTATGTTAATCACGATACATTACAACATTAGTTTTCGATGTAATGTTCCATGATTCATTGTTTGCATATAACACCCAGTGCTCCATTCAGTACGTGTCCTCTTTAATACCCATCACCAGGCTAACCCATCCTCTCACCCCCCTCCCCTCTATAACCCTCAGTTTATTTCTGAGTCCATAGTCTGCCATGGTTCCTCTTCCCCTCCAATGTCCCCACCTTCATTTTTCCCTTCCTACTATCTATCTTCTTTTTTTAAAACATATAATGTATTATTTGTTTCAGAGGTACAGGTCTGTGATTCAACAGTCTTACACACTTCAGAGCACTCACCATACCACATACCCTCCCCAATGTCTATTACCCAGCCACCTCATCCTTCCCACCCCCCCCACCAATCCAGCAACCCTCAGTTTGTCTCCTGAGATTAAGAATTTTGAAATAACATTGTTTTTTAAAATAGTCATTTAAAAATCTGTATATTTTGAATCTGTTCTCAGAAATTAAGTATCAAGAAACTAAGATATTAAGCTTTATAACATTTCTAATATATAATGTATAGCACTATGTATATGTAATATATATTCTTATAAAATCTTCTATAAATTCTACTAATTAGATGTCCAATAAAAAGATCAAAAATGATGTTTCAGGGTTTCTTACTACAATTTATGAATACAGAACAGAAACTGAAGTGACAACCTAATTGCTTTGAATATACACATCATATTTTCATAGGCTGGTTATTTTTTTTTCTTTTTAAGATTTTATTTATTCATTTGGCAGAGAAAGAGATATAGCAAGAGCAGGAACACAAGCAGGGGGGGTGGGATAGAGAAAAGCAGGTCTCCTGCAGAGCAGGGAGCCCGGTGCCGGGCTCGACCCCAGGACCCTGAGATCATGACCTGAGCCAAAGGCAGATGCTTAATAACTGAGCCACCCAGGAGCCCCAGGCTGGCTATTTGAATAAGATGATTAATCCTCTACCCAGTTGAAAGAAGCTATCAGCATTTTCCTGTTATTTATTTATTTATTTATTTGAGAGAAAGAGAGCACACAAGCAAGGGGAGGGGCAGAGGGAGAGGGAGAGGATCTCAAGCAGACTCCCTGCTGATCACAGAGCCCTATGCCAGGCTTAATCTCAGGACCCTGAGATCATAACTAGGTGGAAACCAAAACTCAGATGCTTAACTGAGTGAGGCACTCAGGAAACCTATTTCTTAAAGTGTAAACAATAATATTTTCTATACATAGATGTGTTACCTATATTATTGGTGTTGAGAAAAAGCACTACAGTCTTTCATTCTATTTATTTTCACTCACTAATATATAATATAATCATATAAACATGGTACTAAGCCACATTGGATAACCCCTGAAGATAAAATGGTAACAATGTTCTTTATGGAAATCACCAGCCCAAATGATATTTGAACAGAATCTTATAAACCAAAACAAATACAAATAATTTTCTTCTAAGGGTAGACAAAAACTTACTGTTTTAAAGTTCTATATTTCTTAAGTATTTTTATAAAGTGTCTAATACTTATTTTTCCCACATTCTGCTATAAATCTCCAACTAGCTTTGTGTGTGTGTGTGTGTGTGTGTGTTATGTTATTTTGCATTTTTAGAGAATAAAATATACTTGGTGAAGGATGAGAGGACCCGTATAACAAAGATGAAGTTTTTCAAACAAAAGTATCACAGAATGCTAAATTACTGACTCAATTTCCTTAAAAAATATCAACTGCATCAACACAATTTTTATTAAAACAAATATATAGTTCTTTCCTTTACAAACTCAATTATAAACCTCACTGGGCAAAAAGCTATTTCCTTTCATGGCTTTTACGACAGATCAATCTAGAATCTAGAATATTTGGCATGCCTCCTGACTCATTGTGTGGACTCCTTTTTAGCTTTGTGGAACAAAAGTTAAATCTCACAATTTCCTCTTATTACTAAGAAGGACAAACAAAATAAAATAACATCACCAAATAATTGCACATCCCTTTGATAGAGAGATAGTCAATGCATGGAAATTACTGAACACAAGTTATAAAAAGACTAAATGTTTTCTACTTAGACTTTTAAAGTATACACATGTAGGTCATTCATTTCTTCATATAAATACTAGATGGCCATTTCCTGGTCCTATTCATACAGATAGGCTTTCCTTCAAGGGCTATATAAGAACCAAAATATTTCAGTGCCAATGAGACTATATTTCCCTTTCTTTATCTTTCTCATACACATACAAAGAAAGAGAGAGAGAGAGATAGTCAAACACAAATATCATTGACTGAAAACGGAGAAAAGATTGAATTTTGCAAAACAAACAAATAGATGGATGACAGCCAGACATATGATACATCAAACAATTTACCATAAAATATAATACTAGTATAAAAATACATCCTACTGAATTAACAGAAGCTTCTTTGCTCAGAAAATAAGCTCTCCAGATTACCACACTTTTTCAAAAAATACATTTATTTTCACGGCAAATACTTTAAAAGTTCAGAAATGTACCAGGAGTTGAATCATATTTAAAAAGCTTCTATTTAAAAAGAAAGGTGATGACATTTGTCCGCATTGTGTTTTTAATGTAGCAATATAGAGCTACACGATTATAAAATAAAATGTATTAGCAATAGATTGAGTATAAACTACACAGACTCCAGTAACACATAACAAGCAGTATGTCTAAAATATATTCTGAGAGATAGTGATTCTATGAGATTGTTGTTAGGTGTTATTTTACAAATCATCTGGGGTCAAATTAGTGTAAGATTAAAACATCTTCAAAAACTGTAAAGCAATGTGGTTTTCATTTCTCTCCCTCATGAATTGTATTGTTCCACAGCTGTTTTGCCAGGGTAAGGAGTGGAGTAGGCAAGTGCCACCTCAACAATGATAAGATATGATGTAGAAGAAGTTTCTTTTAGGTAGGTAGAGAAAGTAAAATGCCCACTTCTGGATCCTGAGAGATTGTGAGAAGAAAAAATTCATTTTTGTTATACTGCTCCTCTCATCCTTCACCAAGTATATTTGATTCTCTAAAAGTGCAAAATACAACACACACACACACACACACACACACACACAGATTGTCCGGAGAGTGCAGCTGTATACATCCTCAGAACATAGGAGAGGTATCCAGATTGATATGGGACAGGCCAAGACTACTGAGAAGATAAGTGTTACCATGCCCCAAATATATCTCAAAAAGATGCCGAGCTTCCAGGAGAAACATCTAGTGTCAGGTACATAACACCGTCAATAACACTCAGGGGCGACTCTATGACATTAAAAGTGAGTACTAGCTAGAGAGATAAGCGTGAGACCGTATTTCTGGCTCCTCACAAGACCTGCAGATTTTCAGGATAACGTGTCCCTGTATATCTTAGCTCAATAGCTTTCATGTAACAGTAGAAACTTAAGATCAGTTTGCAGCTCCCCAGAAACGGAGGCTTGGAGGGACACAGCCAAGCCTACACTTTGGCCATGGGCGGCCACAGCGTAGGGCACGGTTGAGGTGCAGATCTGACCAATCAGGCAGCGGAGACCAATCAGAGGTCAGACCAATCAGAAAGGAGGCCCTTTCTCCTCCCCACCCACTAACGTAAAGGTATATAATCCCACCATGCTAAGTAGCTGAGATACCTGCCATGTGTTAGAAAATTTAAAACCTGGCTCCCAGCAGCCTCCCTCAACAAGAGACCCTTCCTTCTGCCCCCACACAAAAGGGACAGCCACACAGCAGAGAAGAGGTGCTTTAGGACGTTCCCATAATTTGTTTGCTAATCAAAATACAATACAGCAATTTCTAACCTACATTTAAATTTAGGAAACATTGATTAAAAACACTAATCAGATACCTTAACTAAATGCATGTAAATGAATTGTTTCCAAGGTACAGAATTTAGGACATCATCTTTTCCTTCGTATATGAGAAGCACAGAACTTTCTCCCGTGGATGGTCTTGAAATCAGGGGACTAACATTTGCTGAATGCTATTCTAAGTGCAAGTAAATAAATATTTTGAAAATAACTAACTTGAAATATCATGAATTATTCTACTGTAGTTATAGACATCAATATCGGAGTTTCCCTGTTCAGGCTCATTCCAGGCCCTCCATGCTGCGTATAATTTAGCCTGATATTGACTGCAGCGTTAACAGATTCCTGCCTCTGGATGTTGTCACAACAGCTTTAAATAAACTTTCAGGCAAGTTGACAATTAGAGCATCTGAGCAGGGAACTGAGACTTCATGGTGTCTATAGCTCAGATTTTATGAAATGTTTTGTGCTTTATTTGCCCATGAATATGTAATAATTGCAACATGTAAAAATAACCTTCAGTATGAAAATGTGTTATTCACATTAATACACTAGAATACTAGAAAATGTCAAGCTTCAATTTAGTATTGAAAATACAACAGTATTTATGTAAACTTTTAAGATACTATTAACTATTATGTATATATTAATGAATACATACAAATATTTATACATGTGAAAAACAAACAAACAAACATGTGAATGATACACAACCACTTCAGAAGAAGGGAAGGGGAGAAGATAGAGGTGGGCTTTATATGTTATTGTAGGGGTCTGAATGTTTTAAAAGAGATACCTTAGGCCAAATATTAAAATCTATTAAAAATGGTAATTGCTTACTATATAACTTCCTGTACAAGTCTGTATGGTAGAAGTATTTTATAATTATATATGCACTTGTTCTAACTCTAAAACATCTGTTTCTTATATTCTTTTTTTTTTTTAAAGATTTTATTTATTTATTTGACAGAGAGACATAGCAAGAGCAGGAACACAAGCAGGGGGAGTGGGAGAGGGAGAAGCAGGCTTCCTGCCGAGCAGGGATCCCGATGTGGGGCTCGATCCCAGGACCCCGGGATCATGACCTGGGCTGAAGGCAGATGCTTAACAACTGAGACACCCAGGAGCCCCTGTTTCTTATATTCTTATAAATTAGGTAGACTAATTCAAATTTCCTCATCAGAGATTTAGAGGAAAATTAAAGCACACATTGATCACTTCTATCTTTTAGTTTGAATGTGTTCAGTATCATGTTGGAAAACCAGGCTGCAGAAACTACAAAGCTACTGTAGGAAACTCAAGATCCTCTCATAAGCTCTAGCTGGTGAGATTATAGCTATCCCCTTATTTTGAGATAATTCGCCAAGCAGCAGGTTATAAACCAAGACTGCTCAAAGGCAGCAAATGATGCTGAACCAAGAATTATCAAGGATTCTAGATAAGGTGAAGGGACGGCGGAAAAGAAAGCCAGAAACATGGCCACAGGAAAGAGCAATATGGTAGAGCAGACAGTGGATTCCAGAGAACTGTGATATGAGTGTAGAGCTGACCAGGAGAGCCCAAGGAGAACAACTGATGAACAGAATGTGACACATACACCTAGGGAACAGAGAAGGTAAACTATAAACTGGGGACAGAGGATGTAATAGAAAGACATGGATTCTGATATCATCTTATAAGAGTCAAATTATAGATAAGTTCCAACTCTGATTACAAAGTAGAAGCAAGAATCCAGTACAGATTTGTCAAATCCCAAATCTGCACTTCCTTCCTAAAATGGAAAATGGCAGGCAGAAGGTGGAGAAATTTGAAATGTGGAGTGAAAATCCTGGAGCTACTACAGTTGAGGTACTGCATATATTTTGGTCAGGCATTCAAATCTGGTGTTTGTCCAACATTGTAGGAAGTAGTGAAACAGCCTTCCAAGAAGAGTCAACACCTATAATTTAATAAAAGGTAAGATCTACATTTTATAAAGCTTATTTCCCTCTGGGCATCTAGTAAAGAAAGAGTAAACACCTTCAAGCAAAAATAAGTAATTTTATAACAACTATTAACAACTCACAAAACAAAGTTGAACCTATATTGTCATAAATATGAGTATAGCATAGATTTAAATCTTTACTTGCACAGAAATAGAGCTAAAAGATGTTTTAAAAATATTTATGAATTTAAATTCAAATGTGCCAAATGCAGCTTTTACAGATTCATAAATTTAGCCATTTCAAAAACTATGTGTAATAACATGGGAAAATATGTAATTTAATTTTAAAATTTGTATCCATGCTCACCAAAGACTAAACTATTGGAGAAAGACTCCTAAACTACCTTTAATTTACATCTATTCAAAGTGGTTTTGAGGCCTCCTTAAATTCTAGATTAACATAAAATGTTTACACATATTAAATGTTAGTTGCTAAATCTGCAAGAACTGCAAGAACTCAAGAATTACACTGGACAGGATTCAATAAACATGGTATTCCAGTAAATATAAAAATTAAATAATTTAAAAAATATTTACACATTAAAGGGTTTTTTAATCCCCTGTACTACATGTGTATTTTGTTTGTTTGCAAGTTATTCTGCTCTATTTTGTTAGGTTTTTCCATAGTGTCTCAGTGACCCCCACCTCCTACACTGGTGTTATTTATACAATTTAAAGAAAAAAAATATTTCATTAAGGATATGTCAAAGTAGAACAAATTACAATTTTAGAACTTTAGAATTGACAGAAGCCAATTAGATCTAAAATTTAGATAAATTGCTGTAGGTAAATTACTGCTGAGAAATAAGATGTAAGAGCTAAGTGACCTCCAAGAGTAAAACAGAATTTGCCCCTAAGTTTAACAGCAGACTAAGAAACTGTAGAAGTGTATGGCAACTACAATGAAAATGAGTTGCATATTGAGGTTTTGTAATAGAGAATAGGGCAGTCACTCAATAGCACTTCATGCAAATCTACTCTACATCTTGCGAGGCCCCGAGGACACTCAACATGAGAAATGGTGAAATTTACCTCCTATTCTAGGCAAGGTCCATTCCCACAAAGACACATATAACTCAGATTCAAATAATAAGGCCTTAGTTTGATAGGCTTCATCTTTAAGAAGTGTTTGTTTTTTGTTTTTTCCCACTCAAAGAAAGTATCAAAAGGTGAACTATCCCACAAAGGTGTTAACAGACAGTAAAAATACATGGCATTTCTACGTTTATTGAAGACAAAAGAAAGGGGAAGGAGGTAGTTTTTTAGCCCATCAAGAATAAAGATTGAGAAATGCTATACTAAAATGTAATGTAGAAGTTTTTTTAAATTGGGACACCTGAGTGACTCATTCCGTCAAGTGTTTGACTCTTGATTTCGCCTCAGGTCATGATCTCAGGGCCGGGAGATCGAGCCCAGATCAGTCTCCATGGTTAGTGCGGATGCATTGGGCTTAATGCAGAGTCTGCTTGGGATTCTCTCTCTCTCTCTGCCTCTCCCCCCGCCCCCAGCTGGTGCACTCTCTCTCTCTCACTCTAGTTAAATAAATAAATACACAAACAAATAAACAAAATCTTTTTTAAAAAGTTTTTTTTTAATTAAATTAGTGTCTGCCCACAAGAAAATTTTATAGTGGGTCTAAGCAAATCAGATGCAACCTTCCTGCCTCTTCTCTCCCTCTTACTGTAGGTATGTATGTGTTTGTATACTGGTCAGGAACTTATAACAATGACTATGGCCAGGAGAATTCTATATAACTTTATAACAGAAAACATTTAAATATTTTTCTCTTTACACTTAAAGAATGAGGTGGCTTTAGGGGCACCTGGGTGGCTCAGTCAGTTAAGTGTCTGACTCTTGGTTTCAGCAGGAGTCATGATCTTGGGATCCCGTGTGGGACTCTGCACTGGGCACAGAGTCTGCTTGTCCCTTTCCCACCCCACTCCCCTCCCCCATACTCTCCCATTGGTGCACGTGAGTGTGCACACGTGAGCCCTCTCTCTCTCCCTCTCTCTAATAAATATATAAAATCTTTATTTTTTTAAAGATTTTATTTATTTATTTTTGTGTGTGTGTGAGAGAGAGAGAGAGCACGAGCAGGGGGAATGGCAGAGGGAGAGAAAGAAGCAGGCTCCCCACTGAGCAGAGAGCCTGATGCAGGACTTGATCCCAGGACCCCGGGATCATGACCTGAGCTGAAGGCAGACGTTTAACTGACTGAGCTATCCAGGTGCCCCTAAATAAAATCTTTAAAAAAAAGAATGAGGTGGCTTTATACTATGTTCACAGAGTATGTGAAATAGTGTGAAATAACTCTGGATTCCCAGTTCCACCACCTGCTAGCCATGAAAGTTTGGGTAAGTTATATAACCTCCCTGGGACTCTTTTACCACATCAATAAAATAAGGATAGTAAAGAGATTACGTGAGATAATGAATATAAAGCCTTTAACACATTTCCTGGGCCATATGGCAAACACAAATAAATATTAGGAATTACTGTTATTATAATGATCAATAATGATCAGTTTGAAATAATATAATCTACTACAACAGTTAAATCACATCAAATTAAAGACAAAATTATAGATATTCCAGAAAAAATATTCATATAGCTAACATAAGTCATTATTCCACTTTTGCTTTGGTAAACAAAAAATACTAAAGACAACAGAGCAAACTTGCCAATAATATAAACTAGTCTGCAAAAGTCCTTAATAATTGTTACAAACAAATCACTGATGACTGTACTTTGAGGCTCTATGAACTGATTATGAGCACCAGTTTCACAAAGTGGTAAATGGGGTTTCAAGATACTGTGATAAGTTGTTTTGGTTTCATGTTCTGAAGACATAGTCATATGGAAAACATCAGGAAAAACACTTAGAGACACATGAATGTCAATTATTACACATATAACTCATGAATGTTGTTCAGTAAAAATGGAATTTCAGAGAACATAAAGGTTTTTCATTATTTCCTTTTTTTCTCAGAAGAGTTAACTAAAAGCAGTGTGGAATATAGCAGATGCATTTAACACAATTTTGTCTACGAAACCTGGAAGTCCTATATTCAGTTTGAATAAAATTTACCCTTCTTTCTTTCTTTCTTTCTTTCTTTCTTTTTTTTTTTTTTTTAGAAGGTTGGGGAGGGGCGGAGGGAGAAGCAGAGAGAGAATTCCAAGCAGGCTCCATGGCCAGTGCAGAGCCTCAGGGTTTTCATGATCTGAGCCGAAATCAAGAGTTGGATTCTTAACCGACTGAGCTACCCGGGCGTCCCAAACTTTGCTTTTCTTAATCAATTACTAGATTACATATTTTTTTGCTTCCCCAACAATGCCAAGTTTGGTGTATTCACCTACAAAATAGCCTCTATTAGTGTTTAATAAATGTTGATAAAATGAACTACAGATGACAACTACTCTTCATTTCTGTCTCCCTGTTGACATTTTCAAGATAGAATGAAATGCATTAAACAAAACAAATATGTTCTCCATTTCTGCAATGTTAATTAAGGAATAATTTTTGTAAGTAAAAGTATTGATTTTAAGTGAAAAGATAAATGTTTCAGAAACAAATGCTAACTTAAGTAATCATTGTCATCTATTAAGACAGAATAGATACTTTTATTATCTTTTCCCTTCCTTTCACCATGTTTAAGAATAACCAGTAATCTTTGAATGAATGGAAAATCATATGTATTTAAGCAAAAAAAAAAAAGTCTGGAACAATGCAAAGATAATGTCTCATTGTTTCTATTAATTAAATACTAATACCATGTGCATACTCTAATACAAGAAGGTGATAGTTTAGCCTACCTTTTCAATCCATCTTTTTAGAAGTAGAGTCATTTTCAGCAATATTACTCTTCTGCCTTACCCTTCTATGGGTAAAAATAGCTAACCTGAGATTGTTTTTTATAAAATAGCTAATCTGAGGTTACTATGACTCTGTGAACGCAGAGACAAAACCTCATGTGAGACCTTAGTTTCACCAGAATTGTGTTCAAATTCCTTTCACTGTGGCTATGTCAGATGATGACACAAATACAGTAGGTACGATCCAGGGTCACAAAACACTCACCACAGTTGGCCTCATCTGATGCGTCTGCACAGTCTGGATCCTCATCACAAACCCACAGCTTGGAAATGCAATGTTTAGTAGTTTTACATTGGAAATAGTCTGGAGAACAGCTGTTTTCAGCTTAAGAGGAAAACATCTATTAAAATGTAGCTTTGAACAAGAACAGACATTTTATCTAAAAAACAAGTAGAGAAACAACTGCTTAAGACAGTCAACTGGAAATGTATTATCTTTTAATTAATAAAGCTCTGAAGGTGAAGTGTTTTAACTTTCATTATCCATGATATATTCCAAATATTCTTTCTGGTAGAAATAAATAAAACCTATTTCTTTGATAAAAATCAGAGTTCTCAAAACAAGCCCACCTTGATTAGCTATATTTCAAAATTAATTTTAAAAATAAAGAATTAAGAGCCTTTCAGAATAATTTTACCAGACAAATAAATGGAAGAATTTATACATATGCATTTCTATAAATAGAAAAAGAATAAAATCAGAAGATATTGGTGAATAAGGAAATAAAAACCATCAAACTCCTCAAAATCTCTAGTTGTGTTGGGTTTTTGAGGGAAGAGGCGAACATGGGAATTAGAGTGTAAACTGCATCACAAATCCTAGTCAGTTTAATGGATCAGCTCCTAGAATGACTAACCATAAAGAACTGGTAGTGACTTTGTTCCGAATGCACCATCTTAATCAAATTGCTGGGTGACTGCTCATTATTTACTGATAAAAGTTTTAGGGGAATAAAATAAAACTCCAGCAAGACAGAA
The DNA here is from genome assembly GCF_002201575.2 of Neomonachus schauinslandi. Classification (NCBI taxonomy): domain Eukaryota; kingdom Metazoa; phylum Chordata; class Mammalia; order Carnivora; family Phocidae; genus Neomonachus; species Neomonachus schauinslandi. Next base: position 105,139,061 of record NC_058405.1, read on the forward strand.
ACATTGACAGCGGTTCTGTTGAAACCCTGAAACTTGACAAGTACTTTATTGTTCTGATTCTGTGTGTGTGTGTATGTGTGTGTGCATGTCTGTCTGCCCCTGTGCATATATGTATACGACGGAAATTGTTTTGCTTTCCATTTAATCTAGTTTGATTTTTGGTGGGGGATATGAATAAGAGGTGAAAAGAGTAGAAGATATTTTACTGTTGTTCTTTGAAGTAGCTTGCAAAGATACATTACATAGAGTATTATCTACAGTTTTTAACAAATTATTTTGTAGATTCTTTTGCTCAGATTTTCTCATCATATATTCAACATGTATTTTATGGGGGAAAAACAATCTAATTAATGGAATTGATTTCAAGTAACTGATTAATCAATAGAAGAAAATTACCTGTAGCTGCTTAATATGGGCAAAAAGAATCAATTTACGAATAAAACACCATAGTCACCTGTAATGTTGATTTTGCTGCTTCCATTAAGGATGATGTGAATGAATGCATGTTGTTTCATGCTTGCCGTAACCTCCAGGTAGCTATTTAAGTAAAGACCACCCATGTTTTAATTTTCTCTATATCCTTTATAGAGAGCTTCTTAAGTAACCCATCCCCAAAGGTACTGATTTGGAAGTATATGCCCATAATTGCTGTTATGTTTTTCTACACTGTGTGGATGTATGGTACACAATAAAAAATTTTAGACCAATGTCAGTTGAGACTCGAGTAAGACAAGACGGAACATTCTGAGGTGACTTACGACAGTCCCTTTCATCTTCCTCATCCCCACAGTCGTCTTGTCCATTACACCTGAGGTTTACTGGGATACATTTTTGGTTCTTTGTACACTTGAACTGACCCGACAGGCAGACATGTGTGTCTAAAAGAGAGAAAGAAGCTGAAACTGTGTCTGCATTTAAATCAGCGCAGACAAAATCAGGTAAGAATTAGATTTCTGTTCCTCGGTTAAGAATTTAATCACCTACCACAGTTGAGTTCATCAGAATTGTCTCCACAGTCATTCTCTCCATCACAGATGAAAGCAGGCAGAGCACAGAGTCCAGTGCCACACTGAAACCGGCCTGGCTGACATTTAAATTCAGCTATGGGAGAAAACAGACTGGTATCATGGAACGCCAAGCTTCACTCATGACCTCTTAAATAGAGCTTTCCTGACATTACAGATATTTATCATTTCATTATATTAAACATACCCTAGAGCACAGCGTGAATGTCCTACACATAGATAGCTATTGGGTTCAGATATATGGTACGACCAGACTATGAGCAACTCAGATGCCCTCCAGATTACAATTCACAAATTGACAGTAAGAAATCCCAGATGATAATGCATTTTGCCATATTTTTTAGTTTATATATGAAATGATAAGAATAATCATCATAATAAAGTAGGATCTATTGAATATCTACTCTGTATCAGACACTGGGTGAGACCCTTTCACATAGAGCTACTAATTGAATCTCATCATAACCTTCTCACCTCAATATCACCATGACCATTTTATAAATGAGGAAAGTAGGTCTCATGGATATTAATAACTCACCCAAGTGTGTTACAAGTTTCAAGTGCCAGATATGGAAATTAGATCTAGATCTGACTCTGAGTCTTCTCACAAACCATGTTGCTTGTAATTAAACACTTACCTTTTGAATGATGATCCTAATGTATGTAGTTCTGATAAGTTAACCAAATATTAATAAGTGATATTTTAAACTTTCTTTGGGAAATTAATTATGCTTTTATATTTATAATATTAAGTAAAAATTTCCTTAACATTAAAAAAATAACTCAATATACACTCGACTTCCATATAAGTGAGTTCTAAAATGTTGAAAGTCATTTAACTTCAATCTATAACATTTCTTAATCACACTAAGTGTTGAAACTGTGTGATACTTAATTTCTCATATTCTAAACATGTGCATTTCCTCTATTTCCTTTTGCTTCATATATGATTTTCTTGAATGCTCCTTTGCTACCAAAACAACCTTCCCATAAGATGAGTTCTAACTATCAGAGGAGTTTCAATGCCTGGAAAATAGATGGGAAGCCTATCTGACCTTTAAATGTGTCTCTAAGATGATCCTTAGTGTACTAAAGCATCATAGAAAATGCAATCAAAAACTTAGGGTGCCAGAGAATTCATGATGCATCACTCTTAACCACATGCATTTAAATAACATTATTGAAGTTTGCAAGTTATGTGAAACAGGATTTAAGCTTTCTTGTCTTTTCAGATGAAATTATAAGTATTGTCAGTAACCTAGTACCTGCAAATTTTGAAGATACAGCTACTCAAAAATGAATTCTAAACACTCCACAGACTCATGTACATCACTTTCCACCTCACCATAACTCTCAAAATAAAGCTTCATGCCAACAGATGTTCAGTGCTGTTAACCCGTCAACTCCAACTAAAAGATCATTTACTAAAAGATCACAGAGATAATGTCACCAATAAAAACATGTAGTATTGGTATTTAAGCAGGATAAGGATGACACAGAGACTCTTAGACACCAGATATCTCTTTGCTTCCCCTCAAAAGACTTTAAAGTTATATTTGTTCACCATATATTTTGAAAGTGTGTAAATATGGGGGGGGGAGGAGTAAGATGGTGGAGGAGTAGGAGACCTAAATTTCGTCTGGTCCCAGGAATTCAGCTGGATAGGGATCAAACCATTCTGAACACCTACAAACTCAACAGGAGATCGAAGAAAAGAATAGCAGCAACTCTCTGAACAGAAAAGCGACCACTTTCTGGAAGGTAGGACGTGCGGAGAAGCGAATCTGAGGTGATATTCGGGAAGATAGATGGCGGGGGAGGGGCCTCCGTCAGCCACTACTGGCAAGTGATAGAGCAGCAGAGCACAAAATCGGAAATTTTAGAAGTCCGCACCTCTGATAGACGTCACTCCAGTGGCTAAAGGGGGGGTGGAACACTCGCTGGGACAGTGTGGTCTCAGGACCATCAGGGTCACAGAAAGACTGGGGGTGCCTGAGTGCGGCAGAGCTCCCAGGTATCAGAGCAGACAAGTCGGCTGCAGAGACGGAGCCAGAGCGGGCTCTCAGCTCCAGGTTGCCATAGACCATGATCCGCGGCACAGTCGGGCCACCGCTCCTCCAGCAGGGACCCAACAAGTGGCAGATCCGGGGAGACTCCCCTTCTTCCCCTGGGAGGAGAGGTGCAGGAGCGCACTGCAGGAATCTGCTGGGTTTGGAGACTCCACACAGGGTCATGTGCCAGAGCTAGAAATGCTCGGTCACAGGCCGGGTGAGCAGGGAGTGCGGCCGGAGACCAGGGAGACCGGAGTGATTGACTGCTTTTCTCTGGGAGCTCACTGAGGAGTGGGGCCCCGAGTTCCCGGCTCCTGGGGGCCGAGATTGGGAGGCCGCCATTTTTACTCTCGTTCTCCAAAGCTGTGCCAAGGGCTTGTAGGGAACAAAAGCTCCCTAGAGCAAACCCAAGCAGATTACTTAGCCTGGCCCCTGGAAGGGCGGGGCAATTCCACCTCCCACAAAGACATCTGAGAATCACTGCAACAGGCCCCTCCCCGAGAAGATCAGCAAGAACAGTCAGCCAAGACCAAGTTTAACCATCAATGACAATGGCAGAACGCCAGCACTAGGGGAATACAGCACATAGAATTCATGGCATTTTTTCCCCCTGATTCTTTAGTCTTTCAAGGTTAATTTTTTTAATTTTCTTTTTTTTTAATTTTTCTTTTTCCCTTTTTCAACCAACATCTTATCCATCCCTTTTTTTAAAATCTTTTTTATTTTTCATTTTTAGAGTCATATTCATTCCCTTCAGAGTAGTTAACCTTATTTTTGGTATATATATAAATTGTTCTCTCTTTAAAATTTTGGGATACAGTTTCTACTAACAGACCAAAATATACCCTAAATCTCTAGTGTATGGCTTCGTTCTAGTTTCCTGCCTGATCACATTCTCTCCCTTTTCTTCTTTTTTTTTTTTATTTTCTCTTATTTCGTTTTTCAACCAACTTCATATCTTATCAATTCCTTTTATAAAATCTTTTATAATTTTCATCTTTACAGTCATATTCCATCCCTTCACAGTATTTACCCTTATTTTTGTACATATATAAGCTTTTCTTTCTTTAAAATTTGGAAGGCAGTTTCTTCTAACAGACCAAAATACGCCCAAAATCTAGTGTGTGGCACTGATCTATTCACCAACCTGATCATATTTGATCATATTCTTTTTTTTAAATCTTTTTCTCTTTCTTTTTTTTCTTTCTTCTTTCCTTCCCTTTCTTTTTCCCCGATATCAGGTCTCTTCTGATTTGTTTAGTGTATCTTTTACGGGGACATTGTTACCCTGTTAGCATTTTGTTCTCTCATTCATCTATTGTCCTCTGGACAAAATGACAAGACAGAAAAAATCACCTCAGAAAAAAAGAAGAGGCAGTACTGACTGCCAGGGACCTAATCAATATAGACATTAGTAAGATGTTGGAACTAGAGCTCAGAATGATGATTTTAAAGATACTAGCTGGGCTTGAAAAAAGCATGGAATATATTAGAGAAACCCTTTCTGGGGAAATAAAAGAACTAAAATCTAACCAAGTCAAAATCAAAAAGGTTATTAATGAGGTACACTCAAAAATGGAGGCTCTAACTGCTAGGATAAATGAGGCAGAAGAGAGAATCAGTGATATAGAAACCCAAATGATGGAAAATAAAGAAGCTGAGAAAAAGAGAGACAAACAACTACTGGATCATGAGGGAAGAATTCCAGAGATAACTGATACCATAAGAAGAAAGAATATTAGAATAATTGGGATCCCAGAAGAAGAAGAAAGAGAGAGAGGGGTAGAAGGTATATTGGAGTAAATTATAGCAGAGAACTTCCCTAATTTAGGGAAGGAAACAGCCATCAAAATCCAGGAGGCACAGAGAAACCCCCTCAAAATCAATACAAATAGGTCAACACCTCGACATCTAATAGTAAAACTTACGAGACTCAGAGACACAGAGAAAATCCTGAAAGCAGCTCGGGAGAAGGGATCTGTAACCTACAATGATAGAAACATTAGATTGGCAACAGACCTATCCACAGAGACCTGGCAGGCCTGAAAGGACTGCATGATATATTCAGAGCACTAAATGAGAAAAATGTGCAGCCAAGAATACTATACCCAACTAGGCTGTCATTGAATATAGAAGGAGAAATAAAAAGCTTCCAGGACAAACAAAAACTAAAGGAATTTGCAAACACAAAACCAGCCCTACAAGAAATATTGAAAGGGGCCCTCTAAGCAAAGAGACAGCCTAAAAGTAACATAGACCAGAAAGGAACACAGATAATATACAGTAACAGTCACCTTACAGGCAATACAATGGCACTAAATTCCTATCTTTCAATAGTTACCCTGAATGTAAATGGGCTCAATGCTCCAATCAAAAGACATAGGCTATCAGATTGGATAAAAAATCAAGACCCATCGATATGCTGTCTGCAAGAGATTCATTTTAGACCCAAAGACACCCCCAGATTGAAAGTGAGGGGGTGGAAAACCATTTACCATGCTAATGGACACCGAAAGAAAGCTGGGGTCGCAATCCTTATGTCAGACAAATTAGATTTTAAACCAAAGACTATAATAAGAGATGAGGAAGGACACTATATCCTAATAAGGGTCTATCCAACAAGAAGATATAACAATTGTAAATATCTATGCCCCTAACATGGGAGCAGCCAGTCACATAAGCCAATTAATAACAAAAGCAAAGAAACACATTGACAACAATACAATAATAGTGGGGGACTTTAACACCCCCCCTCACTGAAATGGACAGATCATCTAAGCAAAAGATCAACAAGGAAATAAAGACTTTAAATGACACACCGGACCAAATGGACTTCACAGATATATTCAGAATATTCCATCCCAAAGCAACAGAATACACATTCTTCTCTAGTGCCCATGGAACATTCTCCAGAATAGATCACATCCTAGGTCACAAATCAGGTCTCAACCAGTACCAAAAGATTGGGATCATTCCCTGCCTATTTTCAGACCACAGTGCTTTGAAAATAGAACTCAATCACAAGAGGAAATTCAGAAAGAACTCAAATACATGGAGGCTAAAGAGCATCCTACTAAAGAATGAATGGATCAACCAGGAAATTAAAGAAGAATTTAAAAAATTCATGGAAACCAATGAAAATGAAAACACAACTGTTCAAAATCTTTGGGATGCAGCAAAGGCAGTCCCAAGAGGAAAGTATATAGCAATACAAGCCTTTCTCAAGAAACAAGAAAGGTCTCAAATACACAACCTAACCCTACACTGAAGGAGCTGGAGAAAGAACAGCAAATAAAGTGTAAACCCAGCAGGAGAAGAGAAATAATAAAGATCAGAGTAGAAATCAATGAAATAGAAACCAAAAGAACAGTGGAACAGATCAACGAAACTAGGAGCTGGTTCTTTGAAAGAATTAACAAGATTGATAAACCCCTGGCCAGACTTATCAAAAAGAAAAGAGAAATGACCCAAATAAATAAAATCATGAATGAAAGAGGAGAGATCACAACCAACACCAAAGAAATACAAACAATTATAAGAACATATTATGAGCAACTCTATGCCAGCAAATTCGATAACCTGGAAGAAATGGATGCATTCCTAGAGATGTATCAACTACCAAAACTGAACCAGGAAGAAATAGAAAACCTGAACAGACCTATAACCACTAAGGAAATTGAAGCAGTCATCAAAAATCTCCCAACAAACAAGAGCCCAGGGCCAGATGGCTTCCCAGGGGAATTCTACCAAACATTTCAAGAAGAATTAATACCTATTCTTCTGAAACTGTTCCAAAAAATAGAAATGGAAGGAAAACTTCCAAACTCATTTTATGAGGCCACCATTACCTTGATCCCCAAACCAGACAAAGACCCCATCAAAAGGGAGAATTACAGACCAATATCCCTGATGAACATGGATGCAAAAATTCTCACCAAAATACTAGCCAATAGGATCCAACAGTACATTAAAAGGATTATTCACCACGACCAAGTGGGATTTATCCCTGGGCTGCAAGGTTGGTTCAACATCCGCAAATCAATCACTGTGATGCAATACATTAATAAAAGAAAGAACAAGAACCATATGATCCTCTCAATAGATGCAGAAAAAGCATTTGACAAAGGACAGCATCCTTTCTTGATCAAAACTCTTCAGAGTATAGGCATAGAGGGTACATACCTCAATATCATAAAAGCCATCTATGAAAAACCTACAGTGAATATCATTCTCAATGGGGAAAAACTGAGAGCTTTCCCCCTAAGGTCAGGAACATGGCAGGGATGTCCACTATCACCACTGCTATTCAACATAGTATTAGAAGTCCTAGCCACCGCAATCAGACAACAAAAAGAAATAAAAGGCATCCAATTCGGCCAAGAAGAAATCAACTCGCACTCTTTGCAGATGATATGATACTTTATGTGGAAAACCCAGAAGACTCCACCCCAAAACTGCTAGAACTCATACAGGAATTCAGTAAAGTGGCAGGATAGAAAATCAATGCACAGAAATCAGTGGCATTCCTATACACCAAAACAAGACAGAAGAAAGAGAAAATAAGGAGTTGATCCCATTTACAATTGCACCCAAAACCATGAGATACTTAGGAATAAATCTAACCAAAGAGGCAAAGAATCTGTACTCAGAAAACTATAAAATACTCATGAAAGAAATGGAGGAAGATGCAAAGAAATGGAAAAACGTTCCATGCTCATGGATTGGAAGAACAAATATTGTGAAGATGTCAATGCTACCTAGAGCAATGTACACATTCAGTGCAATCCCTATCAAAATACCATCCACTTTTTTCAAAGAAATGGAACAAATAATCCTAAAATTTGTATGGAACCAGAAAAGACCCCGAATAGCCAGAGGAATGCTGAAAAAGAAAAGCAAAGCTGGAGCATCACAATTCCAGACTTCAAGCTCTATTACACAGCTGTCATCATCAAGACAGTATGGTACTGGCACAAAAACAGACACATAGCTCAATGGAACAGAATAGAGAGCCCAGAAATGGATCCTCAACTCTATGGTCAACTCATCTTCGACAAAGCAGGAAAGAATGTCCTTTGGAAAAAAGAGAGTCTCTTCAACAAATGGTGTTGGGAAAATTGGATAGCCACATACAGAAGAATGAAACTGGACCATTTCCTTACACCACACACAAAAATAGACTCCAAATGGTTGAAAGACCTCAATGTGAGACAGGAGTCCATCAAAATCCTAAAGGAGAACACAGGCAGCAACCTCTTCGACCTCAGCCACAGCAACTTCTTCCTAGACACATCGCCAAAGGCAAGGGAAGCAAGGGCAAAAATGAACTCTTGGGACTTCATCAAGATAAAAAGCTTTTGCACAGCAAAAGAAACAGTCAACAAAACCAAAAGACAACTGACAGAATGGGAGAAGATGTTTGCAAATGACATATCAGATAACGTGCTAGTACCCAAAATCTATAAAGAACTTATCAAACTCAACACCCAAAGAACAAAGGATCCAGTCAAGAAATGGGCAGAAGACATGAACAGATATTTTTCCAAAGAAGACATCCAAATGGCCAACAGACACATGAAAAAGTGCTCAACATCGCTCGGCATCAGGGAAATCCAAATCAAAACCTCAATGAGATACCACCTCACACCAGTCAGAATGGCTAAAATTAACAAGTCAGGAAACGACAGATGTTGGTGGGGATGCAGAGAAAGGGGAACCTTCCTACACTGTTGGTGGGAATGCAAGCTGGTGCAGCCACTCTGGAAAACAGTATGGAGGTTCCTTAAAAAGTTGAAAATAGAGCTACCTTATGCCCGCAATTGCACTACTGTGTATTTACCCCAAAGATACAAATGTAGGGATCCGAAGTGGTACGTGCACCCCGATGTTTATAGCAGCAATTTCCACAATAGCCTAACTATGTAAAGAGCCAAGATGTCCATTGACAGATGAATGGATAAAGAAGAGGTGATATATATATATATATATATATATATATATATATACACACACACACACACACACACACAATGGAATATTATGCAGCCATCAAAAGGAATGAAATATTGCCATTTGCAATGATGTGGATGGAACTGGAGGGTATTATGCTAAGCGAAATAAGTCAATCAGAGAAAGACATGTATCATATGACCTCACTGATATGAGGAATTCTTAATCTCAGGAAAGAAACTGAGATTTGCTGGAGTGGTGGGAAGTGGGAGGGAATGGGTGGCTCGGTGATAGACACTGGCAAGGGTACGTGTTATGGTGATTGCTATGAATTGTGTAAGACTGTTGAATCACAGACCTGTACCTCTGAAACAAACAATATATTATATGTTAAAAAAAAAGAAGAAGATAACAGGAAGGGAAGAATGAAGGGGGGGAGATCGAAGGGGGAGATGAACCATGAGAGACTATGGACTCAAACAAACTGAGGGTTCTAGAGGGGAGGGGGGGTGGGAGGATGGGTTAACCTGGTGATGTGTATTAAAGTGGGCACATTCTGCATGGAGCACTGTGTGTTATACACAAACAATGAATCATGGAACAGTACATCAAAAATTAATGATGTAATGTATGGTGATTAACATAATAAAAAATAATAAAAAAAGTGTGTAAATATGAAAAACTTATTATAGTAAATCTTTGGTTAATTTTTTATATCAGTACGGTTACAGCATGATAGTCTAGTCAAGATTAAAGTTAGAACTCAGGAGCCTCAAATAGTTTAGAGGGGAAAGAATTGGAACCACTGACCGTGTCTGTAGGTCATTATGGCGGTTTTTCCACAGAGAACACTTTAGTGAATCTGGGCGGGAAAAGTCATCTTTTTTTTTTAATATTTTATTTATTTATTTCAGAGAGAGCGAGCGAGCAAACAGCACAAGCAGGGTGAAGGGCAGAGGGAGAAGCAGACACCCGCTGAGCAGGGAGCTCTATGTGGGACTTGATCTCGGGGCTCTGGGATCATGACCTGAGCTGAAGGCAGACGCTTAACCGACTGCGCCACCCAGGCACCCCTAGGAAAAGTCATTTTAATATGAGGACTCATTTAACATATTCATTCTTCTTTATTTCTATAAATTACAAAATATGTTGTATATATTTTATTTATTATATTGTTGAAAGTTTACTTTATTGCAGGGAAATCAATATCTTTCTTTTAATGAGAAAATCTCAGTTGGTCACCAATATAATTTCCTGTTCCTTTGATAGTCCCTTTAATTCAAATAGAATTCAGGCATAACAGATAATACTTCATACAAAAACTACTTATATATATTGTCTATCACAGTGAAAACAAAAACTGTATTAAAAAATCAAAGATCAATGGACCTTTCAAGAACATAAAAAGAATATTAGAAAAGCAATGACTTCTCTCTTTTTTTTTCCTTTTCCTTGAATATATTATTAGCTGCTTTCAAAGATATAAATGAACGATGTGAAACAACTTCAAATGTTTTATACACTTGATAGTGACCAGAGAGATGGAATACAACTCATTTAAGTAACTATCTAGAGACCCTAAGTTTAGAACAGCTTTGTAATTATGTGGCGGAAAGTTCTACAGCAGAAAGTAACTACCTTTTTACTTAGTATACTGTCTTTCTTTAGTGTAAGCCTAAGGATCTTGAACTCAATTGTTAAGGCCAAATCATGGCAACTATCCACTGAGATTTGAGGGAATTATCATGACTGACTATAAGCATCTTCAACTTGACAGGACAGTATTGAAGTGACCCATGGAGTGAACTATAAAAGACTATCAAGAAATAGTTTACTGATTGCCCATTACAACCAAAGTTACCAAAGATAGCTAAATGTATATACACATATATGTACATACGCATACACATGTTTATACACATATGTACATACACATATGCCATATATGTACATATATACATGTATATTCCTATATGGATATACATACCTATATGTATGTATGTATATATGTATGTATATATGTATGTATCTGGCACCTAACCATGACAATCACAGTTTGAGTCCAAGTATAATTGGTAGTCATTTTAAGGCAATATCTAAAAGCATACTAAATGATTAGTAGAACAAACTAATGATTTATACTGGAAAAATCTCACTTTTAAGGAAAGTTCAGTATTATAATACTGACAAAGATTAATCCCTTACAGGTAAGATTTTAGTTATTGATTGACATTCTGCAAACCTGCCCACTTTTGCTTTTAATTTGGTGATATATCCAGGCAAAATCATGCTGATTGTTATTTATACTGATCATTATATGAGGAGTGTAATTTTTCTGCAAGTAAGAAAATTTAAAACAAAACACTAACACAAATTGCTGATAATGTCATTCTAAATGTAACAGTCAATAGAGACATACTCAAGACAATGTAACAATTTTTGTTGTATTTTTAAAGATTTTGTAAAAGTATCAGAATGTAATCCTTAAGGTCTCACTTCAGCTTTCAAGGTCTGGGATTTAAGGAGCTCTAAATTCTAAATCCCCACATTCACCAATGTACTCACGACAGTCATCAGGTTCGTCAGATCCATCGCCACAGTCATCCACAGTGTCACATTTCCACCAGAATGGAATACATTTATCAGTTTTGCATCGAAACTTAAAAAAAAAGAAAGAAAAAAGGGTTGAAGAACCTACCCCAGTATTAAATGGATATTTAAGAACTCACCAGGGCAGAGCAGCCTAGCCTACTCTCTTGCTGCAAATGTGAACTGTGGTGGTCTTAGAGCATTCCACAATAGGGAATAAATGCACAACAAGCAGCAAAATGATCTGCCAGGAAAGCACATTGTTCAGGAAAACCTCCTGGGATTTCTGGAGCACAGACAAGCTTACCCATTTACATATGATCCGTGGCTGCTTTCGCACCACAACAACAGAGTTATGTAGTTGCTATAGAGACCATGTGGCCAGCAAATTTAAAATATTTATTATCTGAGCCTTTACAGAACGCTTGCCAAATGCTGAATAGGGCTAAAAAAAATCACCAGAAATATCAGGAAAAGGTATCCTGAATTCACTGAAAAGTTGAATTAAGTTAATTGAATTGCATTTCCTTAGGAATCTTAGACAATTTGATGAATGTCTCTCTATCTGTATTCCTTAGCCACCAAATGAGGAGTTAAAGGTAATCTGGATGATCCTTTCTGGCACTGTCATGCTGTTATTCCATGGAACTTTCTGAACATACTGCCTTTAGCCATAATGAATATCTGCCCAAATAAATTTTAAGAATATTTCTTTAAAGCAGTTAAAACAAGTACAGTGATTTTTAGTTTTCAGAATTCCTAATAAATATACATGATCTCCTAGGATAAATAAGATAAGTGTCATAACTAGAAAACAGGTACAAAAATTGCACTAGATAGTTAAACAGGCAAGGAAGACTTTATTTAAAACTATCGCAATAGGGGAGAAAGAGCAAACAACTCCACTGAAACAAAAGGCAGGGGGTGGGTTTAAGCTCAGGGGTAAACTAATGGAAAAGTATGGAGGATGTTGGTCAGCATGATTGGGCTGTCTGTATTTGCTAGGTGGTACTTATCAAAGCTGGGCTCCTACCTTCCCATAGAGACTGAGACAGGCCTGGACTATCTTTCTTGATGATTAAATCTCTAGGGGATGGTTCCTAGTCCTTGAGGAAGACATTCCTAGGCTGTAAAACTGGTAAGAGGCTGGGAGAAAATTTACATCTCAAAGCGGCAGAGAAATAATTCACAATTGCAAGTTTTCTAAAGTAAGTGTTCTAAGAAAAGGAACTCAGGGGCCTACAGCCAGGAAGAAACTGTCTAAAGTTTAGTCAAGCTGAAGAATGTCAACGCTATCTTGGTCAATGACTTACCACCTTATGCTACATCCTCCCCTATAAGGCCCGGCAAAGAACCTAGCAAATAATAGGTATCTCTAATTTAAAATGAACATTTGCATATCAAAAAAAGGTAAAAAAATAAGGCTGCGACAGATTTTTTGCTGAATATTATTTTTTTGAATATTACATATTTTTAGATAAAACACTAAAGAAAACTACTGTAATAAAACTCATTCTTAAGATTATCAAAACTATTCACTGACATATTTACTAGTGTGTTTTTTTTCAAAGATTTATTTATTTATTTGAGAGAGAGAGAGAGAGCACACACGCAAGCTGGGGTAGGGGTAGTGGGAGAAAAAGAGAGGCAGAGAAGCAGACTCCCTGCTGAGTGGAGAGCCCAACATGGGGCTCAATCCCAGGACCCCGATATCATGACCTGAGCCTAAACCAAGAGTCAGAAGTCTAACCAACTGGCACCTAGGCACCCCTATTAATGTGTTTTATTTGTTCTATCAGTCTTTCCATTTAAAATAGTTAAAAATTATAAGAAAAAAAATTCTATTACTTACAGAAGTAGGAAGTTTTTTAACTCCTTTCTTTTGAAATAAACCATCAAATGGAAGATTAATAACAGAAAAACTAGTTGAATATGTTATATGGTAGTATTTACATATAAACTATTTAGCACACATGCAACATGTTGCTAGAAAAATATTTCAGGTTATTATTGGATTTTTTATAAGAAAGGTGATCTGAATTCAAATTCTTCTCCTGAAACAGAGCACAGAAATATTGTTCCTACTAAACTTCACAATTGGCCAAATGTACAGAGACCAAGAAAACTCAGTAAATTTATTCCCTAGTGATCTCGGACCACAAAATAACCCCTTTCAGTTTTAAGCTTATTCTCATAAATAAAAGAAACTAAAGAAAATCACACTTTACATAGAGAGAGTATATTACATCTAAAATAGTTGCCATTAAAAATTTACTTTAAAATATTAAAACCAAGCAATAAAGTTTAGTAAGTTTCTTCTAGCACTACCAAATTGTTTTCTTCTTTATTTCAAACAGAAATTCAGTGAAAAGCATGTATCACAAAATTCATCTGGAACTGAAAATGTTTGATAATTTTCTAAAATTTATTAATTTTCTTTTTGAAATGTTCCTGTTGTAATTCCCATGGGAGTGACCTGAAAGCAAGATGACATTTACTTAACATGCTATATGCCAGACAGAAAATACATAGAAAAATACATAGAAAAATATACTTAGGTTCAATTTTGTCTAATGAAATGGATTAGCAAGCTAAAGGTTTGTTCACTTAAAGTACTCTTACTTTCTTCAAGTAAGAGAAAATTGGAGCTTTTGCTGAACCTCTCTGGATACCATAAAGTTGATTCAAGGCAGAGCTACATTATTTTCTTAAAGAAGAATGTGATTTTTTTTTTTCCCAGTAGCAATATGGGAGGGAATAGATCACTGTGAATCCAGGGAAGATTTGACTGTTCAGCTGATTTTCCTGTACTTGCTTAGCCTGTGGTCATGTCTGTGGTGGTTTTATAAATGACCAAGGAAAAATATTACCTTTATGGATAGTGACTGTCTGGGGATATAAGGCTAACTCTGAAAGCAATTGCCTTGAACATTAAACATTTCCAGTCATTACAATATATCAAAGTACATTAACAAGAGAATTTCATATCTCCTGAGTATATTCAAAACCTTCCCAATCAAGATTTGAAAAATATCTAAAATACATATTTTAAAACTCACTACATATGCCTGATTTAAATAAACACCAACTGTTGGAATTATATATGACATGATGATTGTGCTTGCCATTTCATTTTTAATAAGACCATAAAAAAGTTTTGAGCTAAGAGATGGCCAGGGTAAAATATACTTATTACATTACTTTTTATGTTAATCAACATTTTATTCATTACTCTCAAAGGAAGATTTCTTCTATTTTGTGTCTGGGCTTCATTTTTTCATACTTAAATACAGTAACTTAAAAAAGATAAATGCTAAATATAAATATAAAACATTCTTCATGGTAAATGTTCTCCAAGACTAATATCTTCATAAAATAAATTGCAAACTGCAATTATCACCCACAAGAAGAAGCTATAAAGAAACTACTAAATACATGTCTATTAAAATGAATACAAGTATAAAATACAAATCCTGCACACACAAGTGAGGTTTACTTGCAATAGAAAAAGTCTCCATTTAAAAACTAAGTAAAGCTATTTTTTAATTTACTTTTTATTGGAATATAAAAATGATTTAAATTTAATATCTGAAGTGATAAGTGCTCTAATAACTGTATTTAATCTTGATTTTTACCAGATTTTCATGTTTATTTTCAATTCTAATAGAATTCTTACTGGTATGATTTGCCTATTTTATTTTTCTAAAAATCAATGCTAGTCAAGGGATATATCTTTGGTTGCGTTCATAAGATGTTAAAAAATAAAAAATCCTGTAGTAAGATAAATTTAAAAGGTAACATTTTTTATCAGAATGCTAAATGGTATGATTCTGAAATACTTGGATTATTTGCTTCATTTCAATTTCAAACCTCACTTAAAATTGTGTTTCTATGAACTGACTTTTCTCCAAGAAGTGTATAGTAGATAGTTTTTTCTCTCTCACTACATCAGGAAAAAAAAAAAATCATCAGTAAATGGCTGCATAAACCCTAAGACTTACTGGGATAACCACTGATGGATTGCATTAACTGTTCTTCATTAACTTTTTCGTAAAAATGAAACAAATGAACTGATATCTCTTTTCTTCAGGAAGTACTGCTGACAGCAAAGATAGCGGATCCACAATTTGTGTTGTTATTGTTAGTGTTCTGTCTCACTATTGTTGAATTTTTTAAATTAAAAAAAAACTTATGTAAAAACACTATTGGGGTATTTAAAAGTTATATCTATATATCTATATATATATGTATATTTTAAAGATTTTATTTATTTGACAGAGACACAGCGAGAGAGGGAACACAAGCAGGAGGAGTGGGAGAGGGAGAAGCAGGCTTCCCGCCAAGCAGGCAGCCCGATGCGGGGCTTGATCCCAGGACCCTGGGACCATGACCTGAGCCGAAGGCAGATGCTTAATCATATCATCAATGATACCAAATTAGGAGATAATTTAATTATATGAATAATATTTTTCTGGGTTGATTTAGGTATTCATTTAATTGATCTGATTTTTTTTGGCATTGAATAAACATAATTATAGGTTTTCTTATATAATAATTTGAAATATTTTATTCCCTTTATGATTACAGGAAGCCTGATGCTTTGAGATGTTCATCTGTGTGTCAAGCATCCTTTGGCTTTGCTCTGTTTCTGGTTGGCTACAGAGGCTCACCACACTGTAAGTGGCTTAGGCAGGCATCGTTGTTCCTACTAAGTCACCTAAGGCCACAGTGTTAGGCACCAACAGAGGGACTCTTGGACCCCACCCCGCACAGCCCTCTGCCAACAAGGGACTGAGGTTATTTCAGAATAACCTTGAGTTTTTTTTTTTTTAAAGATTTTATTTATTTAGTTGAGAGAGAGAGAAGGAGAGACAGTGAGAGAGTACAAGTGGGAAGGAGAGGGAGAAGCATGCTCCCAGCAGAGCAAGGAGCCCGATGTGGGGCTCGATCCCAGGACCCTGAGATCATGACCTGAGCCGAAGGCAGAAGCTTAACCGACTGAGCCACCCAGGTACCCCTAACCTCGACTTTAAGCTGGAAATTTGTCTAAACTAAATAGTACAAACAGGGATTATATTTTAAAAGTTTTAAGAACCTGGGATTTCTCCCTTAAATTTTCTCTCTAGGAATAATTAGGTTGTTTATTTTGCCTCTCACAGTGACTTAAATCTCTAGTTCTCTCAAGATAATGTATTTTGTCTACACAAATACTTAGGGGATTATAATTAAAACAATACACTTTTGGGGCGCCTGGGTGGCTCAGATGGTTAAGCGTCTGCCTTCGGCTCAGGTCATGATCTCAGGGTCCTGGGATCGAGTCCCGCATCGGGTTCCCTGCTCAGTGCAGAGCCTGCTTCTCCCTCTCCCTCTGCCACTCCCTCTGCTTGTGCTCTTCTGTCTATCTCTCTGTCAAATAAGTAAATAAAATCTTTAAACAAACAAACAAACAAACAAACAAACAATTCACTTTGTAAAGAAAGAAGAAATTGTGGCCTGTCCTTCCAATTACACATCAGAATCTCCTGATGGCAGCTCACACTAATTGCACACATGTCCTTAAGTGTGTTCTAGTCACACCCCAGGACAAGGGCAGTAACAACACTTACTATGTGCCAGAAACTTCTCCCATTTAATCTCCATAAGAGTGGCCTGGAAATATTAGTATTTCCATTTTAAAGATGAGAAAACTAAAGCATCATGAGAGTAAGTAAAAAACCCAGGATTATTCAGCCAATTTCAAGCAGAGTCAGGGTTACAGTCCCAGCGAATCTGGCTTCGGAGTCTGTGCCCTTAACTACTACACATACTGGCTACCTCAAAGCGGTTTGATGGTTGGCATTGTACAGTTCTTTAATGGTGATACTCATGGTGATAACTTGAGAAGCTGGGTGAGCTAGTATTAGCTTCTCCATTCTGAAAATAAGCACACCCAAAGAGGAATTCAGTGTTTTGCCAGGATGCCACTGCTAGAAGTGGAAAACCAGCAGATTCAAAACACAGACTTCTAAGAACAAATTTTAGCTATGTTCAAAACAAATCATAGTTTCCTTGACAATTTTATCTTACACAACAGAGTGACTCAAATATAAAAAAATCAAATCTTATAATGTCATATGACTATTATCCAAAATTTGAAAGTAGTAATATCAAGTCCATGTAACTTATCATTGAGTGCACATTTTAATATCTTTACTAGAAATAATTACATGTTGAAGAAAAAGAGGTTTTGGGAGGAAACTATTTAGATCATATAATTTTTCAATTAAAAAGTCTAGAAAATTACTTTTGTCCAATTCATCTTTTCCATTACCACTTGCTCTGAGGAATGGGAGAGGGGAAGAGATGGTGACACAGTAGATTATCTAGGAAGATTTGTTTATTTGTTTAAACTGTATATATCTTCATCTTCACCCTATGCCACAATCACCGTGGCTTCTTGAAATATATCAGATCTCTTCTGATGATTCTTCTAGGTCCATTCTTGATTTGAACCATTATTCTCTATGGAGCTGTGTAAAAATGGTTTTCAGGGTTGTTTTTGTTTCTCTTTTTGACCTCTATTTGTATCGCCTATTTCCTAAGGTCTCGTTCTCAGGATGCACATCAATTGCTTTTCCCTTACTCTATGACCCTTTATATGATGTATGGAATGGTCATCATGCTATGCTATGCTAAACAACAACAACAAAAAGTTTCAAAATGGCTTAAGCCAATAAATAAAATGCAGGCAAAATCTTTATAACAGCTTGATAATACATTTTATGAAATAATTTCAAGACCTCTACTCACCTGACTGGCTGTGCAGTTAGATAAGCAAGTCCTATTGTCGGCTGCAAGATAGAAGTTGGTGGGACATGCACAGGTATGAGTCTTTCCAGGGGCTAAAAGGCACAGATGACTGCAGCCGCCGTTATTTATCATACAGAGATGTTTGGAGACTACAGATGAGAAAGAAACAGCAAAACAGAGAAATCAAGGCCAAGATATAATATGGGATTAGAGACAGGGCATTTAAACTTCATAACTTGTAGAATTTTGTAATCAAGAAGTCATCAAGTTCATAAATGTAATTGTATTTTGTTGTAAATTCTATTCATTGCCCAATGGCATTCGTTTTACTATTAAATAATTTTAAGGATGTAGTTCCACAAAAACAAGCATTTTAGTAGGAAAAAAACTGTCCATCAGAAAAATATAGACTAGAAGCATTTTGGATGAAGACATACATATGTTTAGAAATATAAATGTAAAATAAAACAATGAAACAATGATTTACAACTAATAGTGTAGTGGCTTTGTTTTGTAAGCAAAATAATCAAACTTTTATTCCATGAGCCCTGATAGAATTCTTACTAGACATATGCTTAAAAAGCTTGATATGTTTCTCATTTTTAGAGCCCCAAAGATAACTTAGATATAATTCCTTTCACCCAGCATTCCAGAAAGTAAGGATCCTATAACTATTTTGTAAAGAAATCATTTCAAGAATGCATTCTCTACTGCTCTAACTACATTTACTGTCATTTCAACTTAATATTTCAACAAATTAATAATTCTCTGTACTATTATTGAGCTTCTAATCATATTCCTTAATAGACATACTTGAAATCAGCTGAACTCATCCTATACAGTTATGCTAAATAATGAAATCTGGTACTTTTTCTCAAAAATAAATTTACACTTAACCATGGAGGAAACAAAAATGGAATGTTACTAAAAGATGTTGATGAGCTTATGGAAATCATGGAAAGAATAATTACCATCGGGTTGTCTATAAGAATGATACACCTGGATATCTGTGATGGCATGCCATGAGTTAATCAGTGAGAGTCTGTCTGCTCCCGAGGTTTTATGGGCACGGCTGAGTGACTTGGTTTTCCCATCAGTCCAGTAGATGTAGTCTTCAAACAATGTTAGTGCAATCACCCCTGGAATATCTTGATTAGGGACTGTAATAGGAGATGGTAAGATTAATGTTCAGTCTTGGAAGACTGCTAGTTAAAATATTCAATACTACATGGGCTGACAGATACAACTGCTACAGAACTTCATGTGAATAATTGCTGTGACAACTGTCAGGCCAGCAAGGTTCTTTATTACCGGTTAAGAGAATGCAGGATCTGGTGCAGGAGTTTACTTTGCTCAGAGTTTGCCTGATTCAGCCACTGGGAAGAAGTGAATGCAATCCTGCTCACGAGTAATGGCTGCTTCACCAGAAACAAATACCATCCAATATTTAAAATATATATATACATATATATATCCATCCAGTTGCTCCCAACTTAAGTCCTTACATCTACAGGTCATTACTACTTTCTCCCACTTCCAAATTGATTAAATCATATATCCAGGATGAAATGTTTATCTACCTGGAGATAGAATGACTATAAGACTACTATAAACTATTTTAGTCACTGAGATTTTATGAGTATTTTTACACGCAAGATGAGCTGGGATAGGGATGGAGGAAAATAAGTGTGACAGACAACAATGTATCAGGCAGATTTAACAGTCATAAAACTGTTTAGTTGCAGGTTAAAATTATTTCATAATTATATTTTCATTATAGGACTAGGTTTAAATGTAAATAGTAGATTGAGCATCACAAAAGTGAATTTTTCATTCAAGAGATTCCAGGTCCTATCAGGCACATGAGATATGATAAATTTGTTTGGTGATTTAAGGTTAAATAACTTTAAAATGTGGTAGAGTTTTCTTCAAAAAAAGTTTCAAAAGCTATCAATAAAGAAAATGGAAATTCCTTAATTTGCATGAACATTACAATGTTTCTCCATATTTATTTTCAAATCTACTTTTAGAAACTCTGAGAAACTGTTCATTAATGGAAAAAAGGTACTGTAAGTCCAGTAATAAGTACTTCCTCGTAAATTGGATTTTCATGACTGAGAATTAATGTTTGGCATATTCCTCATCCAGGAGTAACTGAGACACTATCAAGATTTCAAATACAATTTGTTATTTTTATTCAGCTGGGTCAAATGTGTTCAGAGAATTCACTATGACACAAAGAAAGTAGAAATAAAAGCAAATAGGTGACACTTTAAACCACTGATGACTATGACTGTAGGGTCTAGCCAGAAATCCATCTCAAAACAGATACTATGCCTATGAAGGAAGTAAAACTCAAAAAAAAAATATCCATATGTGTACACTTTTGATGCAAGTACTCAAACTGAATTATCTGTGTACTGCTTATAGACATGGAGCCTCTTGCTAGAATAAGTGGAACTGCATAGAAAGATGAAGAGGATACTTTACCAGAATGAATCATATCTGAGTTATTTACACAAACTATTCCCACTTTCCCTTTCTGGCTGTATAAATTCATTCCAGAAAGATAAAACAAATGTGGCAAAATTTTAACAACCAGGTGAATCTTGGTGATAGGTGATTGTAACAGTCTTTCAACATATACGTATGTTTGGAAATCTTCAAAATAAAATGAAAATTGGCAAAAAAAAGTTGAGAGACACTCAATTCTTATTTCCTTAGATGTAAAGGAAATAATTAGATCATTAAATATGGACTTAAAAAGTTAATCATCATTTTAAATAATTTCAGTTCACCAGAGATTCAATTAATTTATACACAAAAAGTGGAGTTATTGTATGAATTTGCCTATTAACATCTCTAACGTTGCATAGTCTTTTTCATTATTCAGTAAGTAACTTATAGCTGACATTTGTTAAGTACTCAGGTACCAGGAAGTTGGCAGTGATTTTCAATGAGTGGGGAAGGCAATTCTGGCCCCACAGCAAAGAATGATGAGGCCCAAATATTAATAGTTCTGAGGTTATGAAACCCTGCAGTAGGAGATCTACTTTATACACCTTATTTTAATTAATATGCATCATTTTATTGTGTAGTAGTAGACAGATCTCACTTCACAGATGAGAAAGCTAAGATCTGGAAAATTTAAGTATCTTGACCAAAGAGGGCGATTAAAAACTAGTAAATGAAGGTACTGATATTTAAATCTAAATCAGACTCTGGTTGCTGAGTCCTTTGCCATTTTCCTTACTAGCACTGCTTTCAAGAAAGCCAGCCTTGCAGGGCACCCAGGTGGCTCAGCTGGTTAAGCATCTGCCTTCGGCTCAGGTCGTAATCCCAGGGTCATGGGATCGAGCCCCGCATCAGGCTTCCTGCTCTGCAGGAAGCCAGCTTCTCCCTCTCCCACTCACCCTGCTGTGTTCCTTCTCTCGTTCTGTGTCTCTCTGTCAAATAAATAAATAAAATCTTAAAAAAAAAAAAAAAAGAAAGCCAGCCTCATAGGCTAAAGTACTGTCATAGATTGAATTGTTTCCTTTCTTCCGAATTCATATGTTGAAGCCCTAGTCCCCAGGATGACTGTATTTGGAAACAGGTAAGAGTGGGGTCCTAATCCAATATGACCAGTGTCCTTATAAGGAGAGAGAAGCAGAGACACCAGGGAAGTACACATACAGAGAAAAAGTCATGTGAAGACATAGTAAGAAGATGGCCATCTACAAGCCAAGGAAAGAGGCCTCAGGAGAAACCAAGTCTGTCACCACCCTGGTCTTGGACTTCCAGCCTCTAGAACTGTGAGAAAATAAACTTTTGTTAAAGCCACCCAGATTGTGGTACTTTGTATGGCAGCCTTAGCAAAGTAATACAAGTATATAAAGCAATAAGACCGATTTTGTAAGCTCCATGTGAAAGTGGGTGGGGCAGAGGGGGGAGGGAGAGGGACAAGTAGACTCCACGCTGAGCCTGACTAGGGGCTCTATCCCAGGACCCTCATGACCTGAGCTGAAACCAAAAGTTGGATACTTAACCAACTGAGACACCCAGGCACCCTGAAAGTCAGTTTATTTAATTACTTGATTGAAATTACATTATATTTTCAGACATGGGGCAATTTAAGTACTGGACAAGTTTGCTATCTCTAAGTTTGTAATGATTAACCACCAGAAAATCTCTGTTATCAGATAATCAGTATAAATTTATGGAGATCAGAAAGGTGAACTCTTACTTCAGAAGAAAGATGGCACACAGCTGAAAGTACAGAAAATGTAGAAAAGGTCAAGGTGAAGAAAATTAGTCCATTTGCCCAAAGTGACCATCTGTTTGATTTAATCCCTTGTTTGATATTGGGGTAAAGAACAGGACTGTCACTCTTAGCTTTATAAGCCCACTCTCAGGAGTGCTCAATTGGCAAACATGTTTATTTCCCAAACACATCAAATACAACCACCAGAGTATTTTTTCTAGAGAAAGCAAAATAAAAACACCAACTTATGTTAACAAGGGGATATCCAGCCCCATATATCTAACACTATAGTAGCTCCAACAATCTATTCTCTAAGAGATGGTGAAAAGTTCACTTCATACCACAAACAATGCCAGTGAAAATCAAGCCAAACAAAAGAAAGCAAAACAAACAAACAAAATCTTTTTATATCGTCTTTCTAGGAGTTCAGCTCACAACTCGGCAGTATACCTTATTTCTTCTTGAGGACTTAAACCTCTCCAACAAGTTATTTGACTATTTGCTTAAGCTTCTCTGAAAAAAAAAAAAGCCACATATTAACTGCTAAATGGTAAGTATAAATAAATGAATGCCATGTTTGTTTTTCCATCACCAGATGAAGAATTCAGCCCACATTGAAGCTAAATGAGATGTTCTGAGTCAAATCATCATATATTTTGGTATAAGAAACTTCCCTGATTCAGAATGAGAAAAATAAAATTGCTTATTTTTGGCTGTCTCCTTATTTATTTTCTTATTTTTACTTTGTAAATATGTGCATTTGTATGTATACATGCATTTATATATTACATATGTGTACATTTGTAATATATCTATTATACATATAGTTATATATGTATATTCATATATAATTCATAATAAGTACATAATAATAAATAAGTCATATAAACATTAATATGGAATGTGATGGCATGAGAAAAACGTTTAACAAATTCACTGAGATGTGGCTGTGTTTATGGAAAAAGCAGTCACTGTTTTCTCCAAATAATAATGGCTATCCTTTTTAAGAGAAAAAAATAGTATGACCGATTATCATATATAAGACTGCACTTGCTTAATTAAAAGAAAATATGAAAAATAAACTTAAGGCACACTTCATTTACAGGTATTCAGTAGACATATAAAATAAGACAGAAAAAAAAACAGAACTATTGCATGGGCTGTAACAGGTATTCATTATATATTTTAAAGCTGCTTTCTGCAGTTAAGTTTCTATTCTGGATAACAGTATTATTTATTTTACTATTTCCAGCATTTCACTCAAGTACTAGGCTCTTAATTTTTATCTTATAGCCTATATCTATCAGAATAAAGAACTTGGTATTTGGCAAAAAAAATACATCAAAGAATACTCTTTGTGAAGTTTTCTTTTTTTAGTTAAGTCGGATGATATCTTATTAACATTCCTATTAATTACAACAAATAGAAAAGGTGGCAATCCAGAATATGCTTTTGGCTTAACCATTGCCTCACAGTTAGAGTTATTCTATTATAATACTCTTGATTATTGATTTTTTTTCATAGCACTCATCATGCTAAACAAGTATATTCCTGGATAATATCATTCTAATTTTGTGTTTCAACTTATCTAGTTTAAATACTTAACAAAATGCCCCAATTACACAATATCCATCTTTCGTAGAGTTAAAATGTGGTAATTGGTGCTACGGGTAGGATATACTATTGGGACAGTGGCAGATTCAGCATGACTTTGCCTGGTGGGTTAAAATAGAAATTTCACTACAGGTGCTCTCTCTCTCTCTCTCTTTTTTTCCTTATATCTCCTCCAAGGTTTACTTTAAGAATTAAATGTGATTTTAAAATATTATTTTATATGCAGCAATCCCTACAATTCATTATTTTAAAATTAATATAAAAACTTTAGCAATATTTTCTAAAGTAAGACAAATTTCATAGAACACAACCACCAAATTCAGTAATTATTATTATAAGTAAATCAAAATTACAGAGTAACTTGAGCATTACTATTTTTTTCTTTTTTTGAATATAAAGAATTTATGTATTGTTTGGAAGAAAATACCCAAATGGTTGTCACTGTATGACTGATTAGGTTTGGAAATTTAATCTAAAAATTTAAAGTAAACAAGGATATCAAATAAAACATGAAATTTTGTCAACTTTTTCTTTTTAAATGTATTTTAAGACTCCCATTTCTTATTCTTGGTGCCATTATCCTAAGTAAAGGCTCACATTCTCTTACACCTGAAATATTGCAAAATTATTCTAACTTTTTCATTGTTTTTAATCTCTTCCAATCTCTTTTGTGTCAGTCAGGTTTCCTGTAGTAAACAGAAAATACATTTTTAAATGATAATTTAAAATATTTTAATAAATGAATTATTTACAGAGGTGTGGGCATGGTCAATGGACTGATGATGGATTGTTTTTTCCTACATCTGTTATTAGAACTTGGTGACAGCTATAGCTAAGGGGAAGGAACCACACAACAAGAACAGTGATCATTCAGTGGAGGAGCTCAGCCACTGCCAAACCACTGTGGTTGGGCCTGAGGGAAAGGAAATAAATAAATATTCCAACGTCTTCCTCCATCCACCATCCAATCTCCTGTCAACCCCATGGGTACAATTCAACCTGAAGTCAGAAGATAACAGAGCCTGGGTGATGCAGTCCACAGAAGCCGCGTTCTAGCATTTAGAACATGGCAAAGAAGTAAAGGTAGGATAACCTAGAACTCCATTCAGTCAATATTTCCAATTTTTTAAAATCTCACCTATCTCTTCTCTAATCAAAAATCATCAATGACACCCATTCCGTAGGCAGGTGCAAACATTTGAGCTTGACGAAAACACTGTCTTCAGAAGAGAGGATCAAGATGCTCAGCAATCCTCTATTCTGAGAGACCCTGATACTAACCATTTTTTCTTAACATCCTTCTAGAAAAATAAGGTACAACAAGCTATGTAGAGAAGTTGGGGCATAAATTAATGGAGCAGAGCATGAAAACAAAAAAAAAATGGAAGAAATGAAATAAAGAAAAACAAATAGCATCGAAAAAATAAGATGAGATTAAAGGAAGGCTGCAGAAAGAATATAGGCTGATAAACACATGATAAAATTAGATGATGGAAGAAAATGGTTTAACATGCCAAAAAAAGTGGGAGATGCAAAGCAGTAGTCAGTAAGTGGGTGGATAATGATTTTTAGTTTATGAAGAACGACAGAGAAAAGTGGATGGGAAATTGGCCCCAGTATACTAATTTCCAGACAATGACTGCTGAGACAGTAGCTGTAGCTACAAACACCCCATCAAAAAGAATGTGCTTTATATAACCTTAAGGCCAAGGACATCTATTCTTTGTCAGTAATTATGCATCCCCTTCAGTGTTATTGATTGTAGAGTCCTTTTTTTTAATAAGTATTTCCTCAAAACCATCTATAAAAAGATACAAAATATTTCATTTAATATTTGCCTCCATGAACATTTTCCCTGCCTACTCTTTAATGCAAACCTGCTTAATGGTAATAGTATTATAAATAAAATTTCAGGCAAATGGATCCAAAGTCCATTGTTCAAAGTGAATAAAGGCATTAAGAAATGGCAAGAACACTAAGGATATCCAACATTTCCAAATACTATGATAGAATTTCAAATTTATTTTTTCCAGTATAAACATAATCTTTCAAAAAGTTCATCCATCAGGAAACCTTAAATGGGATAAGAAATAAGTTTCTTCTATTCAGTATATGCCATAGTGAAGAGCAGATTTGAGCTGCTACTACCTGGGAGTCTATTATATGAGACTGTCTTTTAAATACTGACACTGAGCAAATGTCCAAACAATAGTTATATGTCCCCCCTTAATGCATTAGTTTATACTGGGACACTTAAATGTATAACTTTTTGAAACGAATGTAATGTATGATGGCAAATATAGAAATTAATGCTATACTTAAAGTTCTTCTTTAAAGCCATTTGTAAGAGGCTAAAGGCATCCTTTGTCCATCCTTTTCTGTATTTTTTGCCTTTTTTTCCTCCACCTTGTCACTTCAAATAATACGTACTCTCTATATAGATTAAGAATATGTGGTTTAATATAATTCAACCACTTCCTGGTCTCACCTACATATTTTTAAAGTTATTCATAGTAGAGGTCAAATATGGCCATTTCAATATTTAACATCTGAAAAGAGTATTTCTGTTAATGAATGTGAGAATTTATAAAACAGACAATGTGAATCGTCGTACATTTATTTTGAAAACTAGACTATGCCTATATGTATTAGCTCTTGACCAGGACACTGCTCTCCGGTCTCTAAACAAAGCAACAGAGTTTTTCTGCTGGTGATACAAACCTTCATAGACATTTGGCAATGTGTTTTCAGAGCCGATGACCAATACTAAATACAGGAGTTATGGTATTCCACACACACATGCATTAGGAATGTGTTTGAGAGTCCTAATGATAGGTGGAGCCTTAAAAAAAAAAAAAAAGTACTTTGCCTTTGGGACAGATATCAACAGAGCCATTTACATGAATTTAGTATCTGGTCTTCCCACATTCCTACAAATATAAATATGGTTCTAGAATAAAAACAGAGAAGAGTGTAATATGTTTCAAGCATTTTAAAACGTTCTAGGTAGTCCTAAGAATAAGTAGGAGTCAGTGAGGGAATTGATAGAACAGTCTTCTGTCCCAGTTCCGACCTCAGCTAAATTCCTCTAAGAAATGTTAGAAAATCCCTGATTAAATAGAAGCCCATCCTCTGGATAAAAACATTGAACCATACTGTGGCAAAACAACATGCTTAAATTAGAGAGCAACCTGGACCAAAGCCAGATCTACTGATCCCCAGTACCCCTCTGCCTCCAATTTAAGATGGGTCAGATTGTTGAAAGTGGCTGAAAACTCATGCTAGGGTAATACTTAAAATTTCCCATTTAAAAAAGTATGTGGATCATATGTGGCATTTGTAAAATAATAATCTATTTAAGCATATACACAATTTAATGTAACATGTCCTATTAAAGGAACAAAACTGAAAGACATGATTGACACTGAAATTCTAAGACTTTTTAGAAATGGCAGTTAATTTCAATTTATTTTACTGTTTCAGGAACATTTCTATAGTAACTGAATTGTATTTTGCTCCCTTCCATTAACTTTTATTGTATTGTAAACAGCACATCAACACTGTTGGCATAAAATAGCCTGTGAAGTTCTACTGTTCGTAATGGACTGTGAATGATAGGGATTTTTTTTTTCAAAAGTACTGAAATGAAATATCCTACCAAGAAAGAAACACTCTAGAATATTGTAAAATCAGAGGGTGGTGTTTATTAGATTCCTTCCCTTTTTTGGTGAGTTTCAGTGTATATTTAAATATTCTAAAGACTCAAACGCAAGAGCTCCTGAGTTTCAAAATAGATGAGTGCAACATGCTCCCTTTGTCTTTTTCAATGTATTTCCCCTTCAGAACAAAACCCGTTGTATATATATTTATGCTATTTCACCAGCAGCATGCTGAGATCTGGATTCCTTTTCCAAATTAGATGATCACTGCATGGGTTATGATTTGGATTTTTAAATCTAAACAGAGAACTGCCCCCTCACGACACAAACTGGATTCCCAGAGCAGTAAACAAACAATTGAGGTGGACTACGGTATTGACACTTCAATGTGAGGACCTTCAGGTCTAGGAGTATAGAAACAAATGAAGAGCCATTGTCAATGTAATTGCATGAAATTTTAAACAATTTGTCCACAAACTAAAAGACAGTTCAGTGATAAACTGTAGTTTGGAATCATACCCAATGATTACTCTTCAGAGAAATTAGCAGGTATGAGTATATATTTTTCCAGCATGCTGGATAAAATATGTACATGACCAACTGATTTAGCACAAGGTTAAATCATTCAGGGATAAAAGGAGAGTATTCTGAAAAAAAAAAATACTAGAAAAACCTGTTTATTCTAGATAAATTATCAGGTATTCTGAAATGCTTTTTAGGGAAAGATACAATGGAGGTTGTTTAATCATATCCTTAGAATTCCTCTTATGCTGACCCTTTTGTTAAAATTAATGTACCTCTCATCAAAACAGAGCTTTTCAAGAAGAATCTCTAAGTTATGCTTAGTTTGGTACTTTTTAAACTCCTTTTAAAATGTACAAATATATGTGAAACTATTAAGTCATCAAAATAATGTTATTTTTTCCCAGCTAAGTGGATGATAATATAAAACATTCACTTAATATTTGCAACTGAACCACCAATATTTCTGTTATTTTAAGCTTACAGATGCATCTCTCCTATTTTCTTTTCTTTTTTTCTTACCAAATAACTTTTGAATGTAATACTTTATCTCCATTCCCACAGCTCTATTCACTTCAAATATTTTCTCCTAAAATATTTTAACAGTCTCTAAAGTAGTTACCCTTCTAGGGTCTTTCATTTTCCATGCTGTTGTCAAGTCTAATGATAGCACTCTGTCAACTAAACACCATCAGAGGCTCCCTATGACCTAAAGGATAAATTCAAAATTACTTAGCATGTAAGACCTGTCACAATGTGGCCGATATTTGCCCTTTTTCATCTAGTGACATTATCTCCCTCTTATACAACTTCCAATCATAGCCAAATTGTGTAAACTCCATGCTGTTTCAAGACTCTATTACATCTTTGCACATGCTGTTCCCTCTGTGTGAAGAATCCTCTATACATTTCCCCATATGGAGAACTTGTACTAAATCTCTCAGATTTCTCAAAGATTCCCTTATTTCAGCAATGGCTTTTCTACTCCTTCCTACATTTTCAAAATATTTTGTTTATTCCTCTAACCCCTATCTAATTTATGTTTTTACTTGTATATCAGTTTTTGTTGTTTTGGTTTTTTTTTTTTTACCATTAACTTCTAAGTCCTTTAAAAACACAACCTTGGTCATCTTTGTAACTTGAGAGCCTAGCATAAGGCATGGCATTGAAAGAGACATTGGTAAGTGTTTGTTGAATGAATACATGAATGAATGAATGGGCAGATCTAAAGGGAAGAAATCAGAGAAACTTAAAAAAAAATGAACTAATGAAAATTTGATTTAAAATAAACTCAGTCATTTGACTGAGTTTGACTCAGTCATCCAGTAGCATGTATCATATTCTATGGCATCATTATAGTAAATCATATTATTATAAAATTATTATAGTAAAAACCAGAAGAATGATATACACAGGCATTCGGAAGAGGTTCACATGGCTAAGATTGCATGTAGATGCTCCAAAGCTGGCAAATTGACTGTTTATTTGTTTATTTAATTTTGCAATGTGGTGTTTAGACTAGGTAGGAAGGTGGTTTGGGGTAGAGGAGGTAGCAGAGAAAGATGGATGGAAATTCTTAAGCAAACTCTAAGTCACATGCACCTTGGAGGCAATCTGACCTATTGTTTAGGGCATAGAATTCTGAATTCTTAGAAGTTCTTAGGCTGGATCAGTAACAATAAATTAATGCTTCATTTATGAAATTACTGCATAGTTAAATCCCAGTATGTTTGGAGGGGAAAAAAAAAAACTGTCAGGGTTTATTTTTCCCCATTATTAAGGTTTGGCTTATCAAAAAGAGCCATAATTCTGAAACTTCTCAGATACCTTTCATGTTCTCCAATTACTTTGTCATGAATGGCATAGCCCACTCTTTTGTTAAGTTTTGGTTTTACTTTCAACAAGCAGAATAAAAAAGAACAATAACACTAGTCTGGTTAACAGAAAAAAAGAAATCAGTGACCAAACTAATGCAAAACTTATCATTAATGTCAAAGTCTCATTTTCCACCTCCACATATGTAATTAAGAGACGACAGCATTCTCTATGTCTTTATGGGGAAAGTATGAGAAGTAGAAAATGGTACTCCTCTTCACAAACAAGGCAAATCTCCCTGCTCAGCAGGGAGCCTGCTTCTCCCTCTGCCTCTGCTGCCCCTGCTTGTGCTCGCTCTCTCTCTCTGGCAAATAAATAAAATCTTAAACAAAAACAACAACAACAACAACAACAACAAAAAACCCACGGCAAATGAATGGCTCTCTTCTCATTGGCTGTGGAACAGACATAATTTAGGCTGCCTACAATTAGTAGCTCATTAGTAACTACTCGGTAATTGTTGGCTTGCATTCAGATATTGGCAGATGCCTGATAAGACACTTAATGAATTTTTCATTAGTCTTTCTGAGAAAGCCTTCAGGAGAAAAAATACTTCTGATGGCAGCAGCTCTTTCGGTTTCTTTTGCTTCCCCCTTGAGCCTCCGAGTATTTTCAAAATCAAATTTTAAAATGTTAATGACATCATACCTAGGTTATCTTCCAGCCAAATATTTTACTCTAATAAATTTAGTGCTATTTCTCCCTGCTCTATATGTCCCTCTACCCAAAGTCACCACCAGTACTGGTGCAAGACACTTCATTTATACAAATTTATTTTTGTAATTAAGTTTTCAAAGCATTAGTCACAGTTATCTGACATAATTTCTAAATAATGAATAGGGAATGGAAACAATAGTTTCTAATAGACAACATTTTTAACTACAATTTGTGTTCAAACACAAAGTCTCGAGTGAAAATAGGCAAATATTTGATGCTGCAAATATATTTTTAATATTCATTTATCTAACCAAAAATGGTTTAAATTCTATTGTACAGTGAAAGTTTTTGGCAGAAAGTAATGTATTCACAACAACCTAGCACTTTATATAGATGCTAAAAATAGATGGGTTCATAGTTACATGGGGAAAATACTGACCGCCACAATAAAACTTTCAATTATATCATCTAAGAATGTTGCTGAACATTTCATTATTGATTCTTCGGAGAAGATATAATTGCTGAATGCTAAGTGTGATTTTGATTTGTCAACATTACTTTTCCTTTAATTAAAATCCTAAAGTCATCTTTAAATAATTCTTCACTCAAATTGCATCCTGATGAGTTTCTTTATCTCTATAATTGGATTGTCAACACCTAAATAAGTGACTCCTCCAACTGCATGTTCTTGCCCTGAAACGAGCACCTCTAAAAGCTTTCTGCCAGCAATTTTAGTTAGAATGATCTATTTGTTTAAATATCAGCTGAGGGGGACTTAGGCAAAATCATTACGTGGTGTGACTTCAGTGACTTTGATCTCCTTCATTTTTCTTTATCTATTTATTTTTTAAGGCAATGGCTTCATCCTTCTCAGGACTCCACACTGGCACACTTTTGCATGGCCTTACCTCACAGTGAGATTATTGATAATCTTCTCTTATCCTCTCCCCCGTTTTCCTCCTCCCAGGGTTTTGTTCTAAGCTTACTGCCAGGGAAGAAAGCAGCCTGAGAAGCTGAACCAGGCTACTGTGTGGGCTTTCTTTGGGACCTCTCTGTGAAACTTGTGCTATTTTACTATTTGAAGATAAAAACACCTATTAACAAAGGTGACATTAGGTCAATAAGGATCAATAAAAAAAAATCATTTATCTTCATTCTAGGAAAAATCTTATCTTTACACATCTGAAATATTTTGAGTGTTCACTGGAATCATTTGTGGTTTCCTTTATATCCCTGTCATCTCCAGCTGCACCCCGTTCTCCTTCGGCATGACCTTCTCCATTGCTTTTTTGAAATCCCTCATCCTCAGCTCTTCTCCTCTCAGACTTCTCCCTTCTCCCTAATTGTAGTGTCACTTCCCTCATATCCAATTGCTTCATTCATTTGTTTTATATTTAGAGTTTTTTAATCTACTCAGAGTTATAAAAAATAGAAAATTAAAGTATCTGTAGAATTTTACATTTGTTGATATTCAAATAATCTCCTGAATGTTACCGTAATTTGAAAGCTGTTTTCCACGTTAACTTTGGTGGCCACTGTTGATTAGATAACAATAAATTTAATCATGTGTGCAGTATAATTGATAATTTTTGAATACTATTACATCACTCTCTTTAAAGAACTGTACTTTTACTTAGCATTTTTAAATTTTTTATTTTTTTAAAGATTTTATTTATTCATTTGACAGAGAAAGACACAGCAAGAGAGGGAACACAAGCAGGGGGAGTGGGAGAGAGAGAAGCAGGCTTCCTGCTGAGCATGGAGCCCGATGTGGGGCTCGATCCCAGGACCCTGGGATCATGACCTGAGCCGAAGGCAGATGCTTAACGACTGAGCCACCCAGGCGCTCCACTTAGTATTTTTTTTAAAAATAAGCCCTACCAGTGCAATAATAACCTTATGTTTATAAGCATGTAACCTTCTGTTTCAATTCAGTTAGGATGTAACTAAGAAAAACATTGTTCAATCACCATAAAAACTATTTAGAAACATACAATTAGAGAAAATAATGTGAAAATGATTTTTATACATGATTACAGAAGTTCTGAATAAATATGCCTAATTCTTATTTACCAATATTGTTATAAAGGAGTATAATAGTGTAATCTTAAATTATAAAATGTATTTGAGAGAAATTATATATGATGAATACTTATAAGTGTGTACATAATTTCTTTTTTTTAAGCATGTGCATATTTTCTAAATGAATAATTTATGCACTGTTAAAATACTGAGTCATTGGTGCTGCTGGACCAACCTTTGTGTCTATGAGATCCATCCATGTTGCTAAATTCAATGTGATTTTCATCAGCCCAGTAGAGTCTATGGTTGACATAATCTATTGTTAGTGCCATGGGTCTAGAAATCTTGGTTTCTATGACAACACTCTGATTGGTTCCATCCATTCCAACACGTCCAATGTGAGGATACTCACAGCAGTCAATCCAATACAAATACCTAGGAAAGAAAATCAATAGCCGTTCGTTTATACTTAGGGAGTGAAACATCACACAATATTTCACTTATTTACTCAGCTATTCCCCAAATTAATTCATTGTATCTCTCTGAATTATAACTTCTAAGAAGCATATTTTAAATGCAAGCTTTTCTTATGATTTTTATTAAACATACAGCACACTTTGAAATATCCATATAATTTTAAATATGTTTCCTTTAGCACACAAACCCATATATAGAACATACATTATTTCTACAAGCATTCACAAATTACAGATCCCTAAAACTAACAGAGGCAAACGTTCAAGCTGCATCTGTAATGTTGGAGGAATAAAACTATCCACATATATATATTTTTTCTTTTGGGTTCATTACCAATGAAAATTTCAAAATGATTCATGGAGGAGTACATTATATTTGCCTGAATCTGCATTGTTCAACGTGGTAGCCTTTAGCCAACTGTGACTCTTAACATTTAAATTAATTAAAATCATATAAAATTAAGTGAACTGGATTGTTCCTCAGTCATACTAGCCACACTTCAAGTACCCAATAACCATATGTCACTTGGCTACCATATCCAACAGCATAGATACAGAGCACTTCCATCACCACAGAAAGTTCTATTGGACGGTACTGATTTCAATTATGTTATTAGAAGTTCTAGAGTAAGGTATTTCAGACAGTAGTTAAAAAAAAAAACAATAAAAGGAAGAAAGTTATATTGGTACTAAAACTAACTGAGTTAAACATAAATATTGCGCCCCGGTAAAATATAAATAATGTATAAGTGACAGAAATTACTGAGATATTTCTATTTAATTAAACCATTTATTTTTTTCTCATAGTAGAAAAAGTCACTTTATCTTGTTGAATATGTTTATTTCTCTATATAATTCAAGATTTGAATTAGAGGATCGTTAATGTCCTTTTCACAGTCCAACACTAAAACTGAAACTTATCAACCCAATTTGTTTCCCCAGATCCATTCTTTTCTTTTTAGTAAGTATAAAATCACTGGCAATTAGTTCTTCATAGTTGGAAGATGTGTAATTAAAATAATATGGTATGAAGATTATTCTATATGGTTTATAACTGGCACATTTGGTTTAAAATCAAAATGTTCCTTAAAGAAAAATTTTCCTCATATGTTCTGACAGTGATAATTATGTTTAGACAGTTTAACCACACACTATAAGAGAAATAAAAGATTTGAGGAAAACCATTTATCAAATACTGGGCTAACATAAATAATCATTGTAAGAAATATGTGCATTTTTGTGTTGACAATCATTTTTTGGGGTTCTGCAATAAAGGCAGGGGATAGCAGATTATAAAGATATTTTTAAAAGTTCTTTACTAGCCAAAATATCATTGCGTCCTAATTAAGCATGGCACTTAAAGTAAGAAATATGTATCTGATAAGGACTAAACAAAAGGTAGACTATTGCAAGCAGAGATTCAAAGAGAGCTCTGAGAGTGAGAATTTAAAAACAAATTTGAGTCTGGAAATACAACAGTCAAGTTTGCATAGAGCAATATTGGACTTGCTATCCAGTGCTTATGTATATCTATGGTAGTTCTGAGCAAATTTAAAAATTTCACATCAGCAGATAATAATAGATACCAAGCCTTTTAGAAATTGATTAAATGTACTGTTTCTTTAAATCTTGAATTATTTTAAGTTATTTAAATCTTGAATTATTATATTTTTATTTTGAAAGCAAACATATGTCAACAAAATACATCTAGAAAAACACAATCTATTCCTTTCTAGTAAATTTATGGAGGTGCACCTTGCTGTCTATACTAGAGATAATGGCAGTATAGATAAAAAGGAAGAAAATGAATCAGAAAGAAGTAAAAATGCAAAGATAGTTTATCTCACTGAAATCAGAACATTCCTCCTTGGCTTACTGTCTCTGAGTCTTGGGAACACTAACATAGCAATGTTTTCCCCTAATAGATGATATCATATATATGCTAGCTTCTCTCACACGGGTCAGATATGACCAAATATATTTGGGCTTCTATACAACCACGACGTTTTTGAGAAGTGAATATAAACAAATAAAAATTTAAAGTAGTATTTCAATAACATTCTGTACCATTACAAAGTATATGTCCAATATTGCAAATTATTGGATGTGAATAATAATGTTTCTGGAGTCATTAAGTAAATTATGAATTCCAAATGGTCTGACATCCATATAACAGCAATTTAAAATTTTTATCTATAATCTGAACTTTTTTTTTTGGCTGGTCCTATCACCATCTTGAGCCAAGATATCAAGAACAGGAAGAGCATATTTCATGGAGTCTGACATCTGTTACATCATTCCCAGAAAGCTCACTAAGAGTTTTGAAATCCTGTCCCTGCCATACAAGCTCTCCTTAAAAAAGGCACAAATATACTTCTCCCAATTACTCCCCACCATTAAAAAATGTGTCACTTCAGCTCTAGTTGCAGTATTTACAGTCCCACATTTTCACTTTTGCACTTCCATGAATCACTGGAAGAGATCATTCCTCTTCAATTACATAGATCTTTTCATATAGACATAATTCACTTTGCCTCTCCATTCTCCACAAATTCTTCCCTGACCACATTTTTCCAGATAGGTTTCAAGATTAAACATATTTGAGAAATGCTTTCTTTAACAAAATAAGCATCATCTTTTTTTTATTATTATTATTGTAAAAGCCTTTAATATACTTTAATACGACATGGTGTTTCTCTCAGAGGGAGGTAGGCTGTCCCTTTCTTTATCACATAATCTTGGGTGATAGCATTTATTTTCCTAGGGTAGTTCCTAGGAAACACACTTTGGGAAACTGTGCTTTAGCTCTTTCTGGTCTACAGAATTACTTTTCTTTATTGCATGTGTAATTGAACAACACATATGTTGTGAACAGAGGAACCCACAAAGCACTAATGATGTAGATTCTCAGGCCTCATAATCAAAGAACCTACCTTGATTCACTCAGCTGGTATAACAACTCTAATAAGCCCCAGAGCCATTCTTAAGTAGATTGAGAACCATATTTTGAAACAATAATTTTTTGAGGCCATATACCAGATACTACTTAGAACGGGGAACACAGAGGTAAACAGATATGATTTTTGCCTTTAAAGATCTCTCAGTGAATGCAATAGAGGCGGATGTAAAACAAATGAAAAAAAAAGTATTATGATAAAACTACTTTACTATGGAGGCACAAAAGAAG
Source organism: Neomonachus schauinslandi (assembly GCF_002201575.2). Lineage (NCBI taxonomy): Eukaryota > Metazoa > Chordata > Mammalia > Carnivora > Phocidae > Neomonachus > Neomonachus schauinslandi. The sequence goes on from NC_058405.1 coordinate 105,175,719, forward strand.
AAATGATAATTTTACTAGATGGAAAAAAGCGTGAAAGAAATATTGTGCTCACTAATAGTTCTTTCAACAAAAATCTTATCTTCATAGCTACCTTATAAAGGTAAGAATAATCCTTATCTCCTTCAGATTTTACAACAGAATATAATTTAATTGAAGATTTTAATGTGTAACAGGTCATAAGGATCATGTGGCCTAAGACCTTCATTTTACTGATAAACTGAGACCATATAAGGTTATGTGTGTTGTCATAATCTATTATGATAGTGATACAGTTGGAACAAGGGCTCAGGTCTCTAGATTTATAGACTACCTTTTTCTTTAAGCCGCACTATGTAGAGCCTTAAGGAAATGAGCTCTAGAAACAGATTAATCAGGCTCAAATTTCGGGTCCACCTATAACTAGCTGTGTGAATCTGGCCAATTAGCTTCTTTGAGCCTGTGTTTACTCACATGTTGAAAGAATAATAATAGTTCCTCCTCATAAGATCACCATGAGGATTAAATGATAGAATATAGGGAACAAATTTAGAACATTGATAAACATGGAGTAAGAGTTTAGCAAATATTAGCTATTACTTTTTACCTGTACTAGATGTAATATACATTTCATATATATGTGTACACTCCCTCTCTCTATATATTGGTTTAATAATACCCACTTAATAGGTGACCTGTTGCATCTGGATTGTGTGTATAGTATTATATAATTTGTCTGGATTTTTTTTTTCAGATTTTATTTATTTATTTGACAGAGAGAGAGAGAGAGCACAAGCAGGGGGAGTGGCAGAGGGAGAAGCAGGCCTCCCGCTGAGAAGGGAGCCCGATGCGGGGCTCGATCCCAGGACCCCGGGATCATGACGTGAGCCGAAGGCAGACACTTAACCAACTGAGCCACCCAGGCGTCCCTAATTTGTCTGGATTTTGTGTTTTGTTACATGATTTGTCTATTTAAGTACTCATCAACCAAAAGAATATTATGAAAATATTCTATTGCTTTGAAGAAAAGTATAGTTTAACTCTTTTCAGGTATGAATGAATCTTCATAGACACCAGATTTCTCTCTCCTTATGGGTACCCACATTTTGATGGCTAAATTTCATTTCCTTTTCCATATTTAAGCCCCATTACCATACATTTTTTCCAAATTTTTCAATAAGTCTGTACCAGACATTCTGGTAATTTTAACATCTGAAATTCAACTTCTTAAAAACTACCTAAGTACAAAATTTGCTGTAAATAATTAAAGCTGAAAAATGAAAACTTCAGTGAAAATGTCAAAAGCAGAGTTCTAAATTTCATCCATATAATATATAATGTTTACCTAAGATCACATCTGAAAAACTTCAGCTCCAAATAATATCTATTCTGTAAGTTATAACAAAGTGTGAACATAGAAAACAATATTTACTGTAACCATAACAATAGGCTTCTGTGGTTCCTGAGAATGTCTTTTATAGTTTAGTATAATATACTATATTTCTTTAAAAAAATTAAAATAGAAATCTGCTCTGTTTTTACTATTTTTTTTCTGAATTCAGGAAATATACTCAGCGACATTTCTCCCAACTGCAATTATTTCTGATTTTGAATTATAAATAAATTTTTCATATTCTTTCCTATATGTTTTTGACTAAGTATGGGAATATAGGTATAAAAATTGATAGAAAGGATTTGTTACGTGACTGTTTATTTTAATAAAATATTTCTATTTTCCCACAGAAATCAGAAACTGAGTTTTCATTCTTGGTATGCCTTTCATTCCCTCACAACAAAAGTTCCCTTATGACTTTTCTCCTTGAAACATGCAGGTTATTTACATACTGATGTATTGGTTTGGGCGATGATGCAGGTACAATGTCCCTGTAACTATAACCCCATTTGCTGTGTACATCCAGTTGCCCATTTATTATTTCCTTTTGCAGTGAAGTTAACAATCTCTGTGTTCGGCACAACCAGTGATCAAGACACAGCCTTTTTGCTAAAGAACTTACTTTCTAGATGGAGAGAAAGACATTTACACCAATGATAGTCATATGTACACCTGAAACTAATCTAATGTTTTATGTCACCTCAAAAAATAAAAATTAAAAAAAATTAAAAAGTCATGTAATTATGTGTGTTCAATATGTGGGGACTTCTTAGGCACAGCTGGGGAATGTTTCACAGAAGAAGTGATAATCTTCTGCTGTTGTTGGAAAAATGGGAAGTTGTTGCAACTAGAGGAAAATCAGAAGGGCATTCTAGGAAGAAAGAATGACATAAGGAAAATACAGAAATATAAAATTTGTCTCTTTCAAATTTATTTGCATTATCATTATCCATATTGACAATAATGGATACAGATACTGAGTTTTATATGAGTCCTTCAATATACTTTCATTAAAATATATTTATAATTCAAAATCGCACCTAGTATTATTTTCTTGTGGTATTGTTAACATACTATTAGAAAAGGAATCCAAACAAAAATATTCTTAATAATAAGGCATGCTTGTAATGATTTTGTTTCCAAAAAAAACTCATATCTACATTTAAAATTTTGTAAAAAGGCTAATTATTAAAATGGAAGAAACTATAGTTTTATCTTTATGTTTGTTTTCTTATTCCTGTTTGTATAGCTCTTGAAAAACATGCTCATGATCCGAGATTATTTTGTTACTGAAAATTCTAATGTGATATAATAGGAAAAGTATGGGACCAAAGCTTGAAATTTGGGTTAAATCCCCAACTTAATATGTTACTACATAAATGATCCTGAGAAAATCACTTGGCCATTTTGAGGCTGAATGTTCTTTCTGTACTTTAAGGATAATAGTGAAAAAAAAGAGTATCTTTCTCACAGACTTGGAAAACAGTACAAGCAACTAAAGTGATAAAATTCAGACACAGTTTTCAAATACATGGGATTCTAGAGAAGCGGTTAGTTATCTTCATTATCATTATTATAACATGGGAACTCCAATCCCAATAGGTTTACAAACTGATCATCTCCCTTTCTTATCTCTGCCCCTTTCCTGTATTCCTCATATTCTAGGGAAACATTCCTCTATTTACCTGTTTGCCTGAGCCAGAAGTCTTAATAAGGTTTGGTTTGCTGTTGTTATTGTTGTGGTGTGTTGCATTTTTATCCCTAGGTTATTTTTTGCTCTGCAAAGAAGTCTGGCATCAAAGTTTCACAAATGTGTATACTTAAATTGTTCCAGTCATGAGTTCTTTCAATTCCTTGAATATGCCATGCTCTTCTACACATCTTTGCTTTCCCACAGAGCTTGTTCGTTTTGCCTGAAATACCTCCTGCTCTGAAGAGCACTGCATCACCTGGCTAATTCTTACTCTACCAGTCTTGTCCAGGAAGCTGACTCTGATTCTAGTTGAGATAGAAACATTTTCTATTTTCCTTTTTTTTCTTTTTTTTGACTTTTTTTATTATGTTAATCACCATACATCATTAGTTTTTAAAGATTTTTTTTTTTTTTTTTTATTCATGAGAGACAGAGCGAGAGAGAAAGGCAGAGGGAGAAGCAGGCTCCCAAGGAGCAGGGAGCCCGATGCGGGACTCGATCCCAGGACCCTGAGATCATGACCTGAGCCGAAGGCAGACGCTTAACCATCTGAGCCACCCAGGCGCCCGACATCATTAGTTTTTAATGTAGTGTTCCATGATTCATTGTTTGTGTATAACACCCAGTGCTCCATGCAGAACGTGCCCTCCTTAATACCCATCACCAGGCTAACCCATCCCCCCACCCCCCTCCCCTCTAGAACCCTCAGTTTGTTTTTCAGAGTCCATAGTCTCTCATGGTCATCTTCCCATCCAACCCCCCCCTTCATTCTTCCCCTCCTGCTATCTTCTACTTCTTCTTTTTTTTTTTTTTAGCATATAATGTATTATTTGTTTCAGAGGTACAGGTCTGTGATTCAACAGTCTTACACAATTCACAGTGCTCACCATAGCACATACCCTCCCCATGTCTATCACCCAGCCACCCCATTCCTCCCAACCCCCACCACTCCAACAGCCCTCAGTTTGTTTCCTAAGATTAAGAATTCCTCATATCAGTGAGGTCATATGATACGTGTCTTCCTCTGATTGACTTTTTTCTATTTTAATAAGTTATTGCATTGTATTGTAATTATTTACTCATCTGCCTACCCACTGAACTGTGAAATACCTAGAGATTGGACTGTGCCTTTTATTTTTATGCTCCTACCTAGAACAGTGAGTGATAGACACTAAACGCTAAAGAAATATGAGCTGAATAAATGAATAATTTTCTATTAACCAGTCATAGCACACATTTACTTTATTGTCTGTCATAATGGTCTTTTGTTATGTGATTACTTGAAATAACATATTAATCATCCAAAAAAAGATAAAATTATGCTCAGTCTGGCTTTAACATTATATTTTCTATTCTACTTTAAAATGCATAGATATATACATATATATATTCTGCATAAACGGCAATTTTTATAAACATTGATGCAAATAATATTAACTGCCCAAAACTTATGATAAATTAGAACAGTATTTCCCAAACTAAACCAGATAACAGAATGATTAGGATAATTGAATCTCAGCTGAATTTAAATGTAACAAACAGGAAGATGATCAGTCTACTTGTATCTTCTTCACCATTCTTAGTAACCACCATATGAAATTGATACTGTGACAACTGGGATACTATTATTAAAAGACAGAAAGGACCTCTAAGCTACCTCCTAAAAGTTTAGCTGCTTCATTATATTAGTGCAGTGATCTTTATCCTCCTTTAAACAAACCCTTGCCTTATCCCTCACTAAATATCAGGACAGAAATCACACTCCTTAAGGAAATGGGGGGTCAGTCATATTGGCAAATTCAAAACTTATGTAAACTGCAATGTTAATCTGATGTGGAAGGATTCAAGGATATTTTTATCACATAATCTTATAATTTAAGCTGATTTTTTTAAGCAGGATTAAACAATATTGTAGACAGTCATGGAATTTTCACCCTGAAGCTCATCTCATAAAAACTAAAATCCAGGTTGCCCTATTGTCTCACTCTGGGGAACAAAAAAAAACATGTACAAAAAGGTGTCATTAAATTTTATCTGCTAAAATAGGTGGCTTTAATTGTTACATAAAAAGATCCAATTTTTATCTGTTTTTTTGGTTATAATATGGCAGATCTATATCATAAAATATTATTCAAAATTAAAATCAAGGGAGTCTTTCATAACATTTACAATAATTTAGTACTTCACTATTTTAACTGACACTTTTGATGGATGGGTTTATATTAATGATAACTTAAGGCTGCTTTCAGTTTACAGGGTAATAATACCTGTAACCCAGGAGAAATAAAACTTAAAGTTAGACTCAGCTGTGTTCACTAGGCAAGGACACAGTTTTTGTTTTATAACTAGTAAATTTCACAAGACTATTATGATCTATAGGTAACGTTTGTCTGTTTAGTACAAAGCATCCTGAAGAGTATAAAATGAGAAGCTAAGCCAGCCATATTGGGTTTCAAAGAAAAGGACAATGGTTTGAACACACTAAAATAAATATCTTCTGATAAAATACGGAAGGAATTAAAATATTCACATTCTTATGAATGAATGATGATAATAGTCAATCTTAGTACATCTGGCCATTATTTCCTGAAACATATTAAAAACAAACTCTCTTGTAACTCTGTTTCAATTAAAATGGAATTGACACTCTTTTGAATCTTTTGTTACTATGGGAAAGAAAATACTTTAAAAGGTAACAAAATGGTTACATAATTATATGAACATATAAAAGTTAAAAGTTGCACATTACCTTGGAAACAGAAAAGTATTTATAGTACAAGTCTTCTCCTATTAGATACTGCTTTTACCCGAAGTAATGGTTTTTTTTTTTTTTTTAAAGATTTTATTTATTTATTTGAGAGAGAGAATGAGATAGCATGAGAGGGGGGAGGGTCAGAGAGAGAGGCAGACTCCCTGCTGAGCAGGGAGCCCGACGTGGGACTCGATTCCGGGACTCCAGGATCATGACCTGAGCCGAAGGCAGTCGCTTAACCAACTGAGCCACCCAGGCGCCCCAAAGTAATGTTTAAAATTAAGCTATAAAATATACAGTGATATGATCACATTGCCAATTATAAACATAAGGGACCAAAAAAACAGATACAACATATTAGCAAGAAGCAAAGTCTAACTGTTGTATATGATAAGATAAAAGCAGTGATTTCATGAAATATATTTAGTGAAATTAATTTATACAGCAGAAAATTTAGAGCACTACTGTTATTATAATACTTGTTACTGTGAATGTGTCTTATTTTAAAAAATCAAATTTTCTCTAAATTTGTTATTTTAACAAGCATGTTGAGTAGGTTGAACTTCTACAGAGATCATTTTGGAGTATGTAATCATGCTAAATTATACTGAAAAAAAAAAAAAAAAAAAAAGGCATGCCCCTCTACCAAAACAACATAATTAAAAGTGAATGGTAATGGTCATAATCTATAGAACTTTAGCAGCCATATATCTGACTTTGACACCTAAGCACTGACACCTTATTGTGTGTTCTTCCCTCATCTGGAATCTCCAGCCTGCTGTCCTTAATCCTTACCATGACTCGTTCTCCTTTCTTACAACGAAATGCAACAAAACACAGCTCCAATATGAATCTTTCTCAATATTTCCACTTTGCTATCCCTTTGGAATGCATGGATAATGCACCTTGTTATTTATTATCCATGGATACTACTTATGTCTCTTGCCCTAAAGTGATAGGGGAATTACATCATCCGTATTTGTGACCCACCACAATCGCTACCTTTCCTCCAAGATTTAAAGGCATTAAAATTAGAGAAATCTGTACATTTTGTTTATTTCCTCTACATTTATAGATTAGTTAGAAAAACAGTTGCACTTAAAACTTTCAAAAATACTTGCTGCAAAATCTCATCATTTTAAACGTTTTTCTTTTTCACCGTGATAGTCACATTTCTATTTTTGACTTCCCAATAAGAATGTCTACACATTACACTTTATATTGGTTTTCATGTTAAAACCTACAGAATGGGAATTACCACACTGAATATAATCCACAGTTTCAATCTCTAATTTAAGATTTTCAATGTTTGTTACAAACCCAGCTCGAGGATCCAAAGACAGGTCCCGGGGGAACTTCAGCCTTTTGTTAACAAGTATAGTAGGGTATAAGCCACTGAGTTTGGATACTTCAATGATCCTTTTTTCTGTGTCAGACCAATAGAGGTTTTTTCCAATCCAATCAACAGCAAGTGCATTGGGGACAGCTGTGTTATGCACTACCTAACAAAATAAGAATTTAAAAAGTTAACAGTGTAAATACCTAGTTTAAGAACTCAGCAATTGCTTCTTGATTTTTTTACAGAGATTATAGAATTCTACTTAAACATTAGAAATGGAATCTAGATAAGCATAAAACATAGAACAAATCTATCCTAATAAAATTACTTGTTTGTGATGTGAGAAATTACCACATCTGTAATCAGGTCCCTAAAAATGACATATAGGCTTAAGAAGTAAACACCAAAACAAAAAGCTGTTGGGCAGCTACAAAGTTGTTGATGACATTTTTTTTATAGCTTACCTGTCTTCTAAAAATTGGGGGCAGAAATTCTATCACACACAAAAACACACAGTATTATTGATATTATTTATCTTTAACAGGTTTTGGGGGAGATAGCATTCTGCACTCTCCCAGCTGCTCTTGCCCTATTTAAATTATCTACTACAACAAGAGAAAAAAATACAAGTGAGAACATACATTATTTTACCTAACCAAAGAAAGTGAAATTCACACAACTCCTGCACTTGATTCTAACCCATGTCCATATTCAGCTATAATAAGAATATAAACACTTTACGTACAAATATGAAGCATATAAAATAACCAAAGATTCTATATGACTGCTATTTCTGAGTTCTCAGTGCTTTGAGGATTATGTGAAAGGAGAAACTGAAACTTGGGGCTGTATAGAACCCAATAGTTAGAGACAAGAAAACAATAATGAAAGTTTATAGTTATCCTTTCCCTAATGTTATCAATATTAAAGATACCATATATATATGACTACATGAGCATTTTCAGCAACTAATAGTATCAATCTACTGTATTGAATTGCAAGATACATTTTCTTCTTTCTCCTAACTTCCACTTTTAAAAAGTTGGCATGGCTGACAATTTATGTGAAAATCAGTGAATTAGTGATCTCAATAGAAATATGATTCATTTTGTCACCCTATGTTATGACATGATTTAAAGTAGTAACAGGCTAGTAGTCCCAAGGTGGTAGATAATTAATCCTTTAAAAATATTAAAATAAATTCAAAAATATAAAAGTAACCAAAAATTTAAATGTCTTGTAAAAAAAAATGACCAAGTTTGGTAATGCTACTTTTACAGTTTTTATATAAACAGCCAAAGAATTAAAAAAGACAAAATTCATCTGCTTCTTTGTTCTATAAATATACTGATATTTCATTTATAAATTATCAGCTCATACATAAATATATAAAGTTTATACATAAATACAATCACACTGGTCATCCTGGCGTTGCATATACACATTTCAAGATTTTATTAATATTTTCAAAAATGACTGTTCCCACTAAAAATTTCTGTATGATATTATAGAAGGTTACAAAAAAAGTTAAAGTAATTGAAGTTTCCATGTACTTGAATTTAAATGTCTTTATATTTTATTGCATATATGCCGAGCAAGTTATTTTATTTTATTTTTCAAATAATTTTATTTTAAAACTCAAGATAACACAGTGTTCACTTCAGCAGAACATAAAACTCAAGATAACTCAGAAATAGTGCCAAGTAGCTCATATCTAGAATGTGACATGTATTTAATTATGATGCTCTCTGATTGGAACATTCATGATTTTACAGAAATGCATTCAATTATTTCCATGTATAGGAGGTTAATTTTAATAGTGCTATAATTTCAATCTAGAGTCCAGTAATTAATTTTTTCAATTATAGATTCTCAGACTCAACTTTCCCTTTTATATAAATTAACACAATTGCAAGTCAGACACTAATCATTCAAGTCGAAAGCATCTCTCACGTTTTCTAGGGTTGTGAATAAAATTCTGAACTTTATTTACCCAATTTGATTCTTATCTTATTGCAAGTAATAGTGTTATAATGAAACATATGGATTAAAAAGCCTCATATTTCATATTTAAAGTATGTATTAACACTGTACAAATGTGAAATTCAAATCAACCTAGTACATTCTATGAGTTGTATCATTACCATCAAATAACATTTTCTATTCAAGTCATCTATACCAATAAAATATCCAATAATCCCATCATTGTAACAGGTAGTTACCTTAATATCACTTCCATTTAAACACATTCTATTTATGCGGCTGCCATTGGGTCGGCTAGAATCAATCCAATAGATGAATTCTTCTCTGTAATCAAAATCTATAGCAATAACATTGTTTAATCCCTAAAAATAAAAAAAGGAAAAGTATGAATAAGAATTAATAGAAATTATTTTAAAATGTTTTGGGAATTCATAAGAATCACTATCTCCTTTTGAACCTAAATAGTTATAGTTATTACAACGAAGAGCATTTGTGACCAATTCTTTTAAAAGCATTTTATGTTTACATTTTCTCTATACCACATACCTAAGATGTTGCATAATTTATTTGAAAATATTTTCCCATGTTGGTCAAAAAATTTTGGACTGCTTATAGATAAAGATGTAAGTAAATAGCCAGTATCGTGGGTGAAAAAAAAATCTGCTTTTAGGGAGATAAAGTGAAAGACTCTCACTTTAGGTTAATGTTAAAAAGTACAAATTTACTGTCATTATTATCTGTTCTGTAGAGTAACCAGAAAAGAGCATATGTCTAAATTGGAAAGGTTGAAGATCCCTGAAGATTGAAGATGAGCCCTGGAGAGCCATCTGATGAAAGTCAGAAAAGAAGGTATAGAATCTACTTTGGCCAAAATTACTTGCCTCAACAACATAAATGAGCTGTCTTGTTTTGTTTCTTCTTGCTTCCAAAGGCCCTCCAGCCAAAATAGTGCCATATTAGAATTTAAAATTTATAATCTTAGGTGAGTATTTGACCAAAGAGGAACTCGGTGGGCAACATCTTTTTATTCCACAAGGAAACATGAGGAAATGCCTGCCTTCAGACTCATGTCTTTTTTAGAAGGTAACAAAACTGAACATGAATCCAACTGATAGGTTTCTGAATACCACAGTTCTTTGGTTTGATAGGTATGTGTTTTGATGGATTTGATTTAAGAATTGTACATCAGGATCTGGGAATCTTTTTAAGTGCTAAATTGTTCAAATGATTGCTGAGGGGTTAATTTAATTCTGACCTTTCATTAGGACTCATAGATTTACTACCCCAATGGACTAACAAAACTTGGATTAGGATTTTAATTGTGTTAACTCATTTTAAGGATTGGATAATTTATCAATATATAAATTTTATGTATTAAAAATAATTGACACTATAGACATTTGGCAAAGCCCTAAGAGATCGTCACCATATCTTTATATCTGTTATAAACTTGCTTATATCTATATTTAACCTAAAATTGTAATAAGTCTCAGATTGTTTTAGGGGTCATTTATGAGTAGCTATAGTCCTATGGGTAAGGATTAGCACCTTCAGGGAGATGGGCTGTTTTGTTTGGTTAGAGGGGGAGGGAAAGGAAGGATGATAATTACCACATCTGGGTTCAGTTTCCAGATCTATTCCCCAAATTTAAAATTAGATAGAATGACTCTGCATTAGATTTATAAACTCTTTTATAAGACTCAGGATGAGGCTAAATTATTACTGTTCATATTTTATTTCTTTCCAATGATCTAGAAGACTAAGGATGGCCTAGTTATAGAAGCAATTCAAAGAAGGTTCTGGCAAATACTGATTTTTCTTCTTTTCTCAGGAGGGCTAAATTCTAATGGTGATGCATTAAAACCATAGGTTCAAATCTTATGTTTTTTGTTGGCTTAATGTGAGCAATCTCTTTTCTCAGCCCCGGACTATTAAATTAACCTGAAATAGCCTGACCCCTTGGAACTGCCTGCCATTGGTCATAAATAAGAGACATAAGTAAACACGACTGTGTGTAAATTCCTCACTACACCCGGATGAATACACACAAGTATACTTCTCACTGACATTACTAATCAAAAATAATGACCATAAATGCTTAAAAAAATCAGTCACAGATTCAAAAGATTTGTTAAATATTCATTCACAAGCTAAAAACTGGAGGACTCCTTAACTAAATGTACTTCATCATACATATCTAGGAAACTGTCTATGCAAAATCAATCAAAGTTTTAAAATACAAATTGAGTATAGTCCAAGTTCTATAGTTTAATAAATTCACTCCAATAGTAGTTTGTAATATCCTTTCTGTTCAAATGCTTTTAACAGCAGAGGAGTAAGGTAAATGTGTTAGGGTTCTGTGATGGCCTGTAATTCAGATGGATGAATTAGAGCTTTATAGAGAAAAGCTGGAGAGAATCTTGTCACTAACTTTAGGAAAGATTTACCCAATCATGGCAGAATTATTTGATTCCTTTCTTTACAATAATCAATTTAGATAATGAAAATCCAATTCCAAATTTAGCAATTCAACTATAATAAATTAAAGCTATAAATGCAGAGGAATGGAAGCTCTGAATTCTGACATTTCTATCTAACCAAGCTGGTCATTTTTCTACAACTTTACCCTTAATCCCCACAGAACACTTTGCAATTCTCTCTTTGCAGAATCATATGCAAGGAACATTAAAACAGCCAAGGGCATGGTCAAAATAATGTCTAAACACTAGAGTCATCCCAGTGGTTTTAGAGCTGAAAATTGGTTTCATCAAAATCCTATTTGTTTCTTTCATTTCTATAGCTGAATATTTGTACCCTTTGGTTCAAAATGATTAATTTAGGAAATTGTGTTTTGTTTCTCCATGCAATTTTATTGGAATAAAAGGCACTGCTAGGATTAAATTGGATAACATTGGAAAGCCACTTGATTAATGCACCTAAATTAATAAAATTAATACTTGATTAATGCATTTCGCTTCCCAAGTCCATGTTATTAAAGTACATTTTCTTTATGCATGTGGTGTAAGAATTTAAGTTACAGCTGGCGTAGCTACCACTCTGTTTTAGAATACATAGGGCAAAAAATAATCTACCAGTTGTTATACTTTTTCACTGTAATGCTTCATGAGATTGTACAGACTTCAACAAAGAGAATAAAATTCAAGATATTATGGTAAATTGTTCTTCCTAATCCCCTACACGAAAAAATTCCTCCCAAGTTTAAGGCGAGGATGTCTTTTCACTTATTTTGACTTAGAGAAAATATGGGGAGATAATTACTTCCGTTTTTTACTTCATTCTGCACATGTAGACAGAAATCTCTGAGAAAAAAAAAAAAAAACAAAACAGAAACTGTTTCTCTGCCTAGAACTCCTTGAAAATTCCTATAATGCTATAATGAAATGTAGTTAAAAATATCTTCCCTGACAGAAATGATATATTCCGAACAGACTGCAGGCAAAACTGGATGTGAGGGTTGTGTCTAGTTTTTTTGGGTGTCTATTTCCTTACTCACTGGTCACATTAATAAACGCTTTCCAATGACACAGATGTTCACAGTCCTCATGAGCTCCCTCTTTTTTCTCACTCCCTCTTCATTTTCATAAACACTATACTAAGAAAACTATCTGAAAGTCATCCCCCACTTAGGTATTAGTGATTGGTAATAGTTGAAAATGATACCAGGAAAGAAGTGCTATCTGAACGTGTGCATTAAAGCGGTCTGGATACATGAAATAGACTTAAATGATGCATACAGGAAAAAATCATTTTCCTCCATTAAGAACAATCTCTGCTAACATATTAGCCATGAAAACAACAAAAGGGATACCAGCAGAAATGTCCTGAGTCACAGAGTTGGAAAATAAAGCAAGGAGATGTCACTGAAGCTCTGTTATGGTCTTCACGAAGTCAATAAATATTGTTGCTATTTTAGTTATTAGTTCAACTGAGCTTATACACAGAGTGTCCTAAAGAGAGAACTTTCTCCCTTTCTGATAGCAGAGTCTAAAAGGAAGAAATGCTAAACAAATAAACAAATACAACCTAGTAAAGAGAAAATAAGCATGTCCCTTTTCCAGATACCATACGAGGAAATCAATGGCTGGCACATTCAACTTTGAACATATAGAGAGGCCTAGAGGGGGTATGGAGACCTACCCCAAAAGAAAAAGACAATTTTCAAAATTTTGTAACTTTGTTTATAAGCTTAAAATTAGACTACACAGAAAAAAAAGAATTAAGTTAAATAATGTAGAAAACCATTTGGGCCGCAAACATTTTTCACATTTATATATGCTAAAACTCTTTCCCTGGAGTTATTTCTCTTATATTATTACTCATTATTATTCTTATATTATTCATCTCTTAAAGAGATAACGGTCTAATTCTTATATTTTAAATCGATTTCTGTTTAGTTTTTATAAACAGCATGAAAATATTTTACATTTTTTCCCAATCTCTCCAGGGTTCACAATAAGAGATGCCTCTCTCTAACGATACAGTGAATGTTGGTGGCACACTCTAATCTCAAGAGCAAGAATCTAAACCTCACAGACATTCATGAACAAGTATACGTGTGGTGAGCACACGGGAAGTCTGAGGACTCCAGTGAATCTGAGAGCGTTGACCTCTATGTCAAAGTGTCAACTGCTGCACAGTTTGGATTGTGGGCATTCAAGGATATGAGCCCAACAGTGCTGTACCTTCCTATTTTTTTTTTTTTTTCAGGAATAGCCTGAAATCTGGATTTTCATGGGAACTTTTCATTTTCAATCTGTGACTTAGAGGAAAACTGAAAAATCTGTCAGGGACAGTCAGTATCCCCCTTGCTAATGAATATTTACACTTAAAATGAAACTAAATTCTTAAGAAAAATGAATGAAACTGACAATGGCAATGGAGGAATCCATCAGTAGGTGGCAAAAATAGTTTTAGTTAAGTAGGTATTCTTTATGCTGCTGAAAAATCATCACATCAATGGCCTTCTAAGCCTATGCCTAATGCTGGCACAAACATACTACAAGAACAAGAAATGTCCTTATTTTTGGCACACTTGTTCTAGACTGTGCTTTCACGTATTTATGTTACTATTATATAGTTTGGTGCAAAACGACATTTGTAGCAGAACAGATACCAACTGAATCTTCCCAAAGAAGCTATTTCTCCTGACAACTAAAACTATGCTATACCTAACTGCATGCGATTTCTCTAGTCCATGTAGTAATCACTGTCATTTAAATGACTTGGTTTTATGCTATTTTCACTGCAGACTGGGAGAAATAAAAAGTTGAGGTGAGCAATTCAGTTTTCTATCCTGTCATGAAGTGCAAATCATACCTTTTTTCTCAAATAACAGATATAAGCAAACTCTGACAATAGAACTTAAACATCAAAATGGAGCAACCCAGATTCTCTTGAAGTGGACACATTGAGGGATGAAGAGGGTAGGATTGAAAATATGCGCCTCACAACCTTTGAACCATGGCTGGATTACCGTTACACTTTTGCTCACTCGCTCATTCTAAATTTTAAAGGCTAGAGATTACCATTCCTGTTTTATTTTCTAGTTCTATAAACAGAAACTTAAAATTCTTCAAAAAGCATTAATTTTTAAATCCCAAGGGGGAAAAACCAATTTGGGTAATATAAGAAATACTTTAAAAGATAATTTTATGCTTTCTCTAATCTACCTTTCCGTGAGACAGTTTTTCCCTCCATTAATTATACCTTACTTTTTTTTTTTTTTTTACTTTCTTAGATATGATGTGATGTGACATGTTGGGAACATCACCCAGACAATTCAAACAAAATAAAATGTATGGTAATCTTATATATATACATGCATGTGTCCATGAGTAAGTGCTTCATAAATTCTAGTTATGAGATATTTCTATAGTTCTCATGCATATCTGGAGTACCCATATTAAGTATGAAATCATCAAGACAATGTCATACCTGTTTCAAAAGTGTATAGTTGGAGCCATCAGTGCTAATTTTCCTTATTTCATGATGATCAGCAAGAATTAGAAAAGGCTCTTCATCTAAATACCAAGACAAAAAAACATAATTAGAATTTTATATGTACGGTTTTCAACTTTGCTTGGTTTCAACAGCATTATAAATTTAAATGCAGTGCCCTCTGGTAGATTAATGGTTAAAAAATTCACACTGAGCATTTCAATTGATAATAAAATGAAAAGGCAGCAGATACCCAGGCAGTATGGGAAATCTAGATAATTCTAAATGCATCCCTCTCTTTCCCTCAGTTTTCATGAACAGCAGGTTACCTAATTTATTTGGAATTGGTGGAAAATATCTGCTATCATAATCTGATATTTTTAAATGAGTTTCAGGAAAGAATAAACTACACCTATCTTAGCTAATTCATATAATCAGAAAATTCTTTCTTGAAAACCAAATAACCAGTCTTATGCTGCCAGAATGACTTTGGCGAAAATCAAGAGTATCACTGCCTACATATCTATCTTTTATCTACCCGGAGACTTTTCTTAAATAACTTTGGAACTCCAGGTTCTATAAATTTTGTTTATTAATTTCATCTTTCCCCATAATCTGGCTTTTTTAATCCTTTAATGGTTGTTAATGGTCTTTATTTCCTTCTTATAGTTTGTCTAATATGTTGTAGTATCTCATTTGTTCTAGAATCTACGAAAAATAAGAAGAAGAATCTGACCATGCTCCAAATATATGAAGATCCTCTAAACCTTTAGATTGGTTTTCTCTTCAGAATTTTTTTGGACCAAAATGGATTTTTATTTTTAGTTTTTTAAAGATTTATTTAATTATATTAGAGAGAGAGAGAAGGAGAAAGAGTCTTCACTGAGGGTGAAGCCTGACAGGGGGCTTGATCTAAGGACCTCGAGATGAAAATCTGAGCCAAAACCAAGAGTCAGATGCTTAACTGAGTGCATCACCCAGGTGCCCCACAAATTGGATTTGTAAATAAAAAATATTCAGAAAGTTTTGCATAGCACATTTATTTGAATATGTATCTGAATAATTTAAATTCAAATTGACCACATTCTTGGTTGTTACAAGTTTTGTTCAAACTCTTTTTTTAAAGAGCATTGTTTCTAAGATGAAGTCATATACTTAGTTGCCTGATAAACAAATTTAATGTCAGTAGAAATTAGAAAAAAAAAGAAAAAAGCAATGAAAAAGGTAGTCACTTTATGTAATTTAATGTGGATTTAATTATAAATCATTTATTGCTACAGAGTTATTGCTTATGTTAAAAATTATTATTTTCCTCTTCTTTTAGTTTCACAGTAAATATATAATACATAGATGTTATATTATATATTAGCATACTTTATGTCAGGGATTAGAAATGTGTGCCACACATGCTGAACATCTCCTTCCATTAGCAAGTGCAGCACCCCCAACCAATCATTCAGTCTTCATGTTGACGCTAAACTAAGACTCAGAACCTTACTAAAGAGAGGTGGCTCTGCAGTTGAAGGTACCTTGCCATCTCTTGTCAACTATATTTATAAATATGAAATTAGTCAGTCATGGTCTACCTTAATACTTAGGCAGTTATGTTCTTTACAGCTTAATGTAATACCTGAAATTCTAAAACTCTTAGAAGAAAACATTTAGAAAAGTCTCCACTAAGGTCTTGGTAATGATTGTTTTAGATATAACATAAAAAAACACAAGTAATAAGGGCAAAAGTAAGCAGAACTATACCAAACTAAAAAGCTTTTGCACAGCAAAAGAAACAACATAATTAGAAGGCAACCTATGGAATGGGAGAAAATATTTGTAAATTATGTATCTGATAAGGTGTTAATATTAGGGTTAATATTGGAAGTATATAGAATTCATACAAATCAGTAACAAAATAAAATTGATTTAAAAATGGGCAGAGGAGGGCCTCCTGGGTGGCTCAGTCAGTTAAGCGTCTGACTCTTGATTTTGGCTCAGGTCATGATCTCAGGGTTGTGAGATAGAGCTCTGTGCTGGGCATGGAGTCTGCTTAAGATTCTCTCTCTCCCTCTCTCCCCAACCCTCCCCCCTCTCTATGACTAAATAAATAAATAAACAAATAAATAAATAAAAATCAGCAGAGGAACTGAGTAGACATTTTTCCAAAGAAGACATACAAATGGCCAACAAGTACATGAAAAGATGTTCAACATCAGTAATCATCAGGGAGACGCAAATTAAAACCACAATGAGATATCACCTTATACCTATTAGAATGACTATTGTCAAAAAGACCTGAGATAACAAGTGTTGGCAAGGATGTGAGAAAAGGGAACCTTTGTTCCTTGTTGGTAGGAATGTAAATACACCATGGAAAACAGTATGGAGATTCTAAAAAAGTTAAAAATAGAACTAACATATGAACTGACAATCTTGCTTCTGGATATTTATCCAAAGGAAATGAAAACAGAGTATCAAAGATACATCTGCACGCCCATGTTTATGGCAGCATTATTCACAACAGTCAAGACATGGAAACAACCTAAGTGTCCATCAACAGATGAATAAAGAGGATGTGACATGGATATACATAGATGTAAATATATATTTATATGTATAGATATCTGTATTCAAACACATGTATTAACTTATATATTTGTATTTACACATACATATATTATATAGTATGTAATGTATATGTATGTTAAATATAGTATATATTATATATTTTATCACATACATACGTAATATTATACATACACATACACAATATGGAATATTTTTCAGTCATGACAAAGAATAAAATCCTGCCATTTACAACAACATGGATGGTCCTTGAGGACATTACACCAAGTGAAATAAGTCAGAGAAAAACAAATACTATGTGACATCACTTATACGTAGAATCTCAAAAAAGGCAAACTCATAGAAACAGACAGTAGAATGGTGGTTACCAGGTATGAGGGGTAAGGGAAATGGGAAGATACTGGTTAAAGAGTACAAACTTCCAGTTGGAGGACAACTTAGTTCTGAGAATAAAAGGCACAGCATGGTGATTATAGATAATAATACTATATACTTGAAAGTTGCTAAGAGAGTAGAGCTTAAATGTTTTTGCCAGAAAAAAGAAATGGTAATTAGGTGAAGTGATGGAGGTGTTCCTAACACTATGGTGGCAATCTTATTGCAGTATATAAGTGTATCAAATCAACACATTATACACTTTAAAGTTACACAGATATTTAAAATTTTAAAAATAAAGTTACATAGTTTATGTCAACTATATCTCAGTAAAGTTGGAAAAAATCTATCCTCTCTTTAGCAAAAGATTTATGTTTCAGGAACACTTTGTTTTTGTCTTAAAATTATTATTAGTTTCTAATAATTACTGTTAATGAGAAACAACTACAGCATGGATACATGATATAATAAGACCAAAATTGTAATCATTAGCATTCATCTCCTTTATACCAACCTTAGCAAAAAGCTTAGAGTAATAAAAACATTGACTGGTTTTGAGATTTTCTCTCTTCTTATCTTATGTCACTGAATGCATGATGTAGCAAGTAGGTTGGTAAAATTAAAAAAAAAAAAAAAAACAGGCTCCAAATAATACACAAATTGATTCAGTGATGAATATTCCAAGAATAAGCTAAAATGAAATAAAAAATTTGAAAGGCCTATTTTTTTTCTCCATAATGTGCAAAGGTTTAACCAGTCGAAAACTAATTTTAAGAATATCTGTCACTGGTATTTATTTTATGTAAATAAATAAAATATCTAATGTTTTAAATGTTGTCATGTATATATGACATGCATATATATAAGAAACTAGCAATGCTAATTGGATTCACTATACTCAAAGTAAAGGGGTAAGAGACATATTATGTACCAGTTTTTGCTCATTTAAACAGTCATTATTTATTATATATTGCTTTGTATTATTTTAATATGTGCAATTTTCTCCCCTAATGAATTACAGTATTTTTAAAATTATGGTCCATGTTCTACTGAATTTTCTAACATGCTACTTGGAACAAACAGAAGTTTAATAATGTTTGCTGAATCACTGGAAGAATTCAAATAGTCCTGTAAGGCTGATTTATTGCTGTTGTTGTCATCATCATTACCATTATCATTATTGACCTCTTCTCCTTGGCATGCATATATGAGTGCGTATGGGGTAGGGGAGAAGGAAAAACTATTATAACCCAGTCACAATAGGCTCTTTAATTGTCTTGGCCAAACCTGCTCCTAAGAACCTATGATGCAGCAGGAAAAACTGCTAGAAATAGTTCTTTTTATCTCTGAGCACTCTCAAAATCTAGAAAGCATTTAATAATTCACAAGACCATAATGCAATCTTATTACAAACAGAACAGTTTGTGGAGAGCACACAAAATTAGAGGGACAGATTCCTATATCAAGGTAAGTAGGGAAGAATTTTGATTTCTCAGAAACAGCAAGGAGGAGTGACTTCAATAAGAATGGCTATAAAACTCAGAATCCATACGTGTAACTGAGGTTGGATCGGTGGACAAGTTCAGTTCGATACCTGAGAGTGATTTGCAGCCATTTGGGTTATCAGGTTGTATTTCATAGCCATCTGTACAGAGGCACTTGTAGGTCCCATATGTATTGATGCATTGCTGGCTACACGGAAATCCCAAGGAGCATTCATCAATGTCTACACACGTTTTACCATCATCCTTCAGTTGGAATCCGGGCCAGCATTTGCACTAAAGAATGAAAAACAAGCATAATCAATTCATATCATTGTCACTGTCTTTTCCTATTGGATATCCCTTTAGCATGATTCAAGAAAGAAAATCATGTAAGAATAGATAATGGCAAGTCTTTCTGTCTCCAGTGATATTAATAAGAATCACGTATATTAAGTAAAGCTAAAGCTAAAAAAATAACTCTCCCAAGTATCTTCCTTTGATCATCTGAGGTTGGCAAAATTATAAAGGTTAACTGACATCAGCAAAGCCATGTGGCGATAGTGTGACAATGACCACAACACTAGCCAACTGGTTTTGTTCTTTTTCTATCACATTACACTGTCTTTTTAGAGGACTTTAGCAGTCATAACAATTAACCATTAAGTGGAGCTTTGAAGATCACAAAACTTGTTGCATATGTTATTTTATCAGAGCCTTACAGAAATCTATGATGTAGGTATTATTATTTTTAGTTAACTGATGAGAAACTTAGAGGCACAAAGATGAAGTTGCCTGGATAAAGCCAGTCAGAGAGCTGAGACTGTCTGTAACATACAGTGAGGCTCAATTCGTATTTGTTGACTGGGTCTGATTCCATAAACCATGTTGATGTTGTCTGGAGAAATAAAATAATAGTAACAATTTCCCCACTATAATCAACCTGTATTGTCAAATCTTTTCTTTAGCATCTCTATCATGTACTATACGAACCTCTGATGATGATATGCAATATTACAAACTTTCATGTAAATTCTGAATATAACGTCGCATCATATATGTCTTTGCAGTCCTAAAAAAATGGCAGACTGTGATCCTGTGATCAGTCACTGCCTTTCAGGTCTATACTCAGTTCCTGCCAAGGAGCATATGAGAATTGTAATTACACAAAATGAACCTATAACTGGCCAAATGATTACAATCATATTAACCTTTACAAACACTATTTAGCACTCTTTGAATAAAGGAATGTGCAAATATTGAGTAAGACAGTGAGTTAAAAAGAAACCCTACATTGTTAAGAGTAACTAGTATTCAAGAGTTACTCAGAGCAAACATTTAATAACCTCAGTCACTTATCTGAAGGTAAAAGTGATGGCAGAGCTTTGTATCTATTGGGAAAAATATTAGAGATATATGTGCATATTATTAAATAGTCAGCAAACAACTGAGTTTTTTAAGTACCAAAAAAAGCATTCATTATTTGGGGGACAGGCAGCATCATTGTCACCTGAAAGGGCTCTAAGGAGAATTAAATACCTTTTATTAAGTTCTTTTACCAGGAATGGATCTCTTTAAGCTCTTAGCACTTTCATCATTAATAATTTACATCAATAATTAGCTAATAATCCTCAGAAATTACATGCTGTTTTGTTTTGTTTTTTAATCCCTGGGACCCACTAGCAAGCCAGCAAAAGAAAGCAAAAGCCACAGCTTGATTTCCTATACTCTCCTCATACAACTCTTACTTTCTTTGAGAACACTCATCTTGCTACCTGATTTAGGAAGTCAAGGCAATTGGTGCTTTGCTATGGCAAAAGAAAGTGAGATGCTTAATGTCACCTAAGTGTAAACTTAAAAATGGTTAAAGTGGTAAATTTTATGTCAGGTATATTTTACCCCAATTTTTAAAAGAAATAATTTTTTTAAAAGAAAGTGAGAAAATGACAGGATACAAAAAGTTATCACTGAAAAGCACTGGAAAATAGACCATGTGGCCATGGGGTTGGGAAACCAGAGAGCCGTAGTCTGACATAGGACCGTGCTGAAATCAAGGGGCACTTTAGGACAAGTGAAAGGAATTTTGATAGAATGTACTGAATTCCTCTCAAAGGATATTATAAAAGGAAATAAACAGTGTCCCAGTTTTAATGGGATTTCTGAAAATCACTTTGAATGGCTAATGTCAGGCTTATAGAACTATTAAATCAAAGAGACAGCTTAGATAAAAATACATTTATGGAAAATCAATTTCTTAAAGTAAAATTGGTAAAAGTTACTAAGTGTAATATACGTTTCTATAAACAAATGAAATTAGTATGTTTAAGGTTATCAGTTACTTTTTTAAAAATTGTTTATTTAAAGAGATTTTTTAAAAGATAATTTCCACCAATCCATTAACCTTGTTTTATTTTTTAAAGATTTTATGTATGTATTTGAGAGACAGAGAGCTTGCACAAACAAGGGTAAGAGGGAGAAGCAGACTCCCCGCTGAGCAGGGAGCCTGATAACATTAGGGCTTGATCCTAGGACCCTGAGCCGAAAAGGCAGATGCTCAACCAACTGAGCCACTCAGGCACTCCTAACCTTGTTTTACAAAAACACTTTTTTTTTTTTAATTTTTTATTTATTTATTTTTTAAATTTTTATTATGTTATGTTAGTCACCACACAATACATCATTAGTTTTTGATGTAGTGATCCACGATCCATTGTTTTCGTATAACACCCAGTGCTCCATGCAGTACATGCCCTCCTTAATACCCATCACCGGGCTAACCAATCCCCCCTCACCCCTCCCCTCTAGAACCCTGTTTGTCTCTCAGAGTCCATAGTCTCTCATGGTTCATCTCTCCCTCCAATTCCCCCCCACCCTCATTTTTCCCTTCCTTCTCCTAATGTCCTCCATGTTATTCCTTATGTTCCACATGTAAGTGAAACCACATGATAATTGACTTTCTCTGCTTGACTTATTTCACTTAGCATAATCTCCTCCAGTCCCATCCATGTTGATGTAAAAGTTGGGTATTCATCTTTTCTGATGGCTGAATAATATTACATTGTATATATGGACCACATCTTCTTTATCCATTCATCTGTTGAAGGGCATCTCGGCTCTTTCCACAGTTTGGCTATGAACATTGGGGTGCATATGGCCCTTCTTTTCACTACATCTGTGTCTTTGGGGTAAATACCCAGGAGTGCAACTGCTGGGTCATAGGGTAGCTCTATTTTTAACTTTTTGAGGAACCTCCACACTGTTTTCCAAAGTGGCTGTACCAACTTGCATTCCCACCAACAGTGTAAGAGGGTTCCCCTTTCTCCACAACCTCTCCAATATTTGTTGTTTCTTTCCCTGTCCGTTTTTGCCATTCTAACTGGTGTAAGGTGGTATCTCAGCGTGGTTTTGATTTGGATTTCCCTGATGGCTAATGATGATGAACATTTTTCATGTGTCTGTTAGCCATTTGTATGTCTTCTTCAGAGAAGTGTCTGTTCATCTCTTCTGCCCACTTTTTGACTTGATTATTTGTTTTTTGGGTGTTGAGTTTGAGAAGTTCTTTATAGATTTTGGATACCAGCCCTTTATCTGTAGTGTCATTTGCAAATATCTTCTCCCATTCTGTGGGTTGCCTTTTTGTTTTGTTGACTGTTTCCTTTGCTGTGCAGAAGCTTTTTATCTTGATCAAGTCCCCTAAGTTCATTTTTGCTTTTGTTTCACTAGCTTTTGGAGATGTATCTTGAAAGAAGTTGCTGTGGGCGATGTCAAAGAGGTTACTGCCTATGTTCTCCTCTAGGATTTTGATGGATTCCTGTTTCACATTGAGGTCTTTCATCACTTTGAGTTTATCTTTGTGAATGGTGTTAGAGAATGGTCGAGTTTCATTCTTCTGCATGTGGCTGTCCAATTTTCCCAGCACCATTTATTGAAGAGACTATCTTTTTTCCATTGCATGTTTTTTCCTGCTTTGTCAAAGATTATTTGACCATAGAGTTGAGGGTCCATATCTGGGTTCTCTATTCTGTTCCATTGGTCTGTATGTCTGTTTTTGTGCCAGTACCATGCTGTCTTGGTGATCATAGCTTTGTAATATAGCTTGAAATCGGGCAACGTGATGCCCCCAGCTTTGTTTTTCTTATTCAACATCTCCTTGGAGATTTGGGGTCTTTTCTGATTCCATAAAAATTTTAGGATTGTTCGTTCCAGCACTTTGAAAAATGTCATTGGAATTTTGATCGGGATGGCATTGAAGGTATAGATTGCTCTGGGTAGCATAGACATTTTAACAATGTTTATTCTTCCGATCCATGAGCATGGAATCTTTTTCCATCTTTTTGTGTCTTCTTCAATTTCTTTCATGAGTGTTTTGTAGTTCCTAGAGTATAGATCCTTTACCTCTTTGGTTAGGTTTATTCCGAGGTATCTTATGGTTTTTGGTGCTATTGTAAATAGAATCGTTTCTTTAATTTCTCTTTCTACAGTTGTGTTGTTAGTGCATAAGAAAGCAACTGATTTCTGTGCGTTGATTTTGTATCTGTCCACATTACTGAATTGCTGTATGAGTTCTAGTAATTTGGGGGTGGAGTCTTTTGGGTTTTCCACATAAAGTATCATGTCGTCTGTGAAAAGAGAGAGTTTGACTTCTTCTTTGCCAATTTGAATACATTTTATTTCTTTTTGTTGTCTGATTGCTGTTGCTAGGACTTCTAGTACTATGTTGAACAACAGTGGTGAGAGTGGGCACCCTTGACGTGTTCCTGATCTTAAGGGAAAGGCTCTCAGCTTTTCCCCATTGAGGATGATATTTGCTGTGGGTTTTTCATAGATGGATTTTATGAACTTGAGGAATGTTCCCTCTATCCCTATACTCTGGAGAGTTTTAATCAGGAAAGGATGTTATATTTTGTCAAATGCTTTTTCTGCATCAATTGAGAGGACCATATGGTTCTTCTCCCTCCTCTTATTAACGTGTTCTATCACATTGATTGATTTGCGAATGTTGAACCATCCTTGCATCCCAGGGATAAATCCCACTTGGTCGTGGTGGATGATCCTTTTAATGTATTGTTGGATCCTATTAGCTAGAATTTTGTTGAGGATTTTGGAATCCATATTCATCAGGGATATGTCTGAAATTCTCCTTTTTGATGGGGTCTTTGCCTGGTTTGGGGATTAAGGTAATGCTGGCCTCATAGAAGGAGTTTGGAAGTTTTCCTTCTGTTTCAATTTTTGAAACAGCTTCAGTAGAATAGGTATTATTTCTTCTTTGAATGTTTGGTAGAATTCCCCAGGGAATCCATCAGGCCCTGGACTCTTGTTTTTTGGGAGGTTTTTTTTTTTTTTTTTTTAAATTTTTTTGATTTTATTTATTTATTTGCGAGAGAGACAATGAGAGACAGAGCGCATGAGAGGGAGGAGGGTCAGAGGGAGAAGCAGACTCCCCGCCAAGCAGGGAGCCCGATGCGGGACTCGATCCTGGGACTCTAGGATCATGACCTGAGCCGAAGGCAGTCGCTCAACCAACTGAGCCACTCAGGTGCCCCGGGAGGTTTTTGATCACTGCTTCAATCTCGTTGCTGGTTATTGGCCTATTCAGGTTGTCAATTTCTTCCTGTTTCAGTCTTGGCAGCTTATAGGTTTCTAGGAAGGCCTCCATTTCATCCAGATTGCTCAGTTTATTGGCATATAGTTGTTGATAATAATTTCTAATAATTGTTTCTATTTCCTTGGTGTTAGTCGTGATCTCTCCCCTTTCATTCATAATTTTATTAATTTGGGTCCTTTCTCTCTTCTTTTGGATAAGTCTGGCCAGTGGCTTATCAATCTTATTAATTCTTTCAAAGAACCAACTTCTAGTTTCATTGATCTGATCGACTGTGTTTCTGGTTTCTAATTCATTGATTTCTGCTCTAATTTTAATTATTTCTCTTCTAATGCGTGGCTTAGGCATCATTTGTTGCTTTTTCTCTAGTTCTTTAAGGTGTAGAGTTAGTTGGTGAATTCGGGATTTTTCTGTTTTTTTGAGTGATGCTTGGATGGCTATGTATTTCCTCCTTAGGACTGCCTTTGCAGTATCCCATAGGTTTTGGACCGATGTGTTTTCATTCTCATTGATTTCCATGAATTGTTTAAGTTCTTCTTTGATTTCTTGGTTGACCCAAACATTCTTGAGCAGAGTGGTCTTTAGCTTCCAAATGTTTGAATTTCTGCCAATTTTTTTCTTGTGATTGAGTTCCAGTTTTAGAGCATTGTGGTCTGAGAATATGCAGGGAATAATCTCAATCTTTTGGTATCGGTTGAGACCTGATTTGTGACCCAGTATATGGTCTATTCTGGAGAAAGTTCCATGTGTGCTCGAGAAGAATGAGTATTCTGTTGTTTTAGGGTGGAATGTTCTGTAAATATCTATGAGGTCCATCTGGTCCAATGTATCATTCAAAGCTCTTGTTTCCTTGTTGATTTTCTGCTTAGATGATCTGTCCATTGCTGAGAGTGGAGTATTGAGGTCTCCTACAATTAATGTATTGTTATCAATATGACTCTTTATTTTGGTTAACAGTTGGCTTATATAGATGGCTGCTCCCATGTTGGGGGCATAGATATTTACAATTGTTAGATCTTCTTGTTGGATAGACCCTTTAAGAATGATATAGTGTCCTTCTGTGTCTCTTATTACAGACTTTAGTTTAAACTCTAATTTCTCTGATATAAGAATTGCTACCCCAGCTTTCTTTTGAGGTCCACTGGCATGGAAGATGGATCTCCATCCCTTCACTTTCAGTCTGGATGTCTCTTTAGATTCAAAATGAGTCTCTTGTAGACAGCGTATGGATGGGTCCTGTCTTTTTATCCAATCTGCAACCCTGTGCCGTTTTATGGGAGCATTTAGGCCATTCATGTTGAGAGTGATTATTGAAATTTATGAATTAATTGTCATCATGTTGCTTGTGAAGACGTTGTTTTTATAGATTGTCCCTGTAAATTTCTGTTGTAGATCACTCTTGGGGTCTTTCTCCTTTTATAGAACCCCCCCCTTAATATTTCTTGCAGGGCCGGCTTAGTGGTCACATATTCTTTCAACTTCTGCCAGTCGTGGAAGCTCTGCATCTCTCCATCCATTCTAAATGAAAGCCTTGATGGATAAAGTATTCTTGGCTGTATGTTCTTCTCACGTAGTATCCTGAATATGTCTTGCCAGGCCTTTCTGGCTTGCCAGGTCTCTGTGGATAGGTCTGACGTTATTCTGATGTTCCTCCCTCTGTATGTAAGGAATCTCTTCCCCCTAACTGCCCTTAAGATGGTTTCCTTGGTTCTAAGATTTGCAAGTTTTACTATTACATGCCAGGGTGTTGGCCTGTTTTCCTTGATCTTAGGAGGGGTCCTCTCTGCCTCTAGGACTCGAATGTTTGTTTCATTCCCCAGATTAAGGAAGTTCTCAGCTACGATTTGCTCAAATACATCTTCTAGTCCTCTCTCTCTCTCCACTCCCTCCGGGATTCCAATTATTCTGACATTGGAACGCTTCATGGTGTCACTTATTTCTCTGGTTCTATTTTCATGGATTCTGAGTTGTTTTTCCCTGGCCTCCTCTTTTCCCTTTTTATCTATTATACTGTCTTCCAGATCGCTTATTCTCTCTTCTGTCTCAGTTACCCTAGCTGTTAGATTATCTAGATTGGATTGGATCTCATTGATAGTATTTTTAAGTTCTGCCAATTCCCCTTTTATTTTTGCCCTTAGAGAGTCTATGTTGCCATTAATTGATTTCTCCATTCTAGCCATTGTCTTCACAATTGCTAGCCTGAATTCCATGTCCGACATCTTGGTTATATCTGCATCCATTTGTAAATCTGCAGCATAAGTCATAATCTCTGAGTCTTTTCTGTTTTGGGGGCTCCTCCTCCTAGTCATTCTGTTGATGGGTGTTTGAGGGAATGTATAGAGTCCAAATTATTGACCAGAACCCAAGCAAGATGCACCTGTTTTCTTGGGACCTTAGGGTTGCTGGCCTCTTATTTTCCCAGCGTGTCTTCTGGGGGAGGGGCCTGCCGCGCTGTTACTCAGGCAACCCTCTTTGGGCGGAGTTGCCCTGCGCCCCTGTGGTGGGGGATGGGCTCAGTGGGAATCAGTCTTTGGGGCTTTTGTTCTCTGGCGCCTTTCCCTGGGGGCTTTCCGCATCTCTTCCACGAGTCAGAGCAGAAGAGACCATTTCCAACCCTCTGCCTCAGAGCAGAGAGACCTCAGTCTGTTCTTCAGTGAGCTCTCCAGGCCACACTGTCTCTGTTTCTGTCTGTGCTGCTATAAATTGCAGCGTCCTGGGTTGTGCGCCCCTCCGCAGCGCTCCCAGTCCTGCCTCCAGGTCGGGGCACGTCTCTGCCCTTTGTGCTTCTAAAATTAACAGCCGCTCCCAGTTCACACTCGCGTGCGACTCCACCGCTTGGGGTCCTGTCCCGGGGACTGCAGTTCGCATGCACGCGACTCCACCGCTTGGAGATTCCACCCCGGGGGGTTGCAGTTCAGCGGCAGCATGCTGGCGCACGGGGTTTCCGTCTTGGAGACTGCAGTTCACGTGCATGTGACCGTCACTCCGGGTTTCTGTCCGGGTGGCTGCGGTTCGCGTGCGCGCGACCCCGCCGCTCTGGTTTTCCACCCCGGGGGCTGCCCTAAAGTCCTTTCCCGATGCTACGGGTCTGCAAATCTGTGCCCCGGCTGCAGCGCGCGAGGCTGTCACTCACTGGCGGTGTAGGATCCCCACGGCCAGGCACCCTCCCGCTGCCGTTTATCCTCTGATATCTGCTTGCAGAATCACAGCTCTCTGCTTCGTACCTCAAAACCAACCGCCTGCGATATTGTTTGTAGAGATCCAGATCTTCTTACATCTCAGGCTGGTTTTGTGGGTGCTCAGAGTGGTCTGGTAGATATCCAGCTCAATTCCGGGGACCAGTTGAAATAGGGTCCCCTACTCCTCCGCCATCTTTTCCCCCTCCCCCCAAAACATTTTTGCTCCCAAATAACCCAATAGTATCAATGGGAAATTCTACTAGTCTAACTTTTATAAATTGAATGGAAGAAACTAATAGTTATTTGCATCTTCAAAGATAAAAAAGGAGAGATTCATCTATATTTAATAGAAAATAAGTTTAAAAAATTTTCACCTTCATTTACAAAGAAAAACAATTCTTATGAAAGGAGATTCATATATATTCAATACCATCTTAATTTTTCTCAACATTGAGAATGACTTCAAATTTTCCTGATTTGTATTAATTTTTATATAGGATCATACAGCTACCAGAAAGAAATATAGCTACTCAAACTTTTCCTATTACATTCAGAGAAGTTTCCTTGCAGATTTTAAGTGATATTTGGCAAATATTATTCTATTTCTAATATACACATTAAAACTTATTTCTCTCCCAGAAGTACACTTATTTTTACATGGTAAATTATACTTCCCATCAAAATAAGATCCTTGCTTTTAGGAAATGTTATTACTCCCTTTTGAATAGTTAGATACATTGTATTTGTTTTATAACAAACATGTGAATTGTTCACAGTCCATAAGGTCTAAATTTTGCTTTTGTAAGCAATTTTCATTTTATTGCAGATTTTAGAGGAGGATTTCTTGTAATGTTCTACAGATATTGTCATGAGAAATAGGTTACTGGATGGTTTTTCCCGTTCACTGGAAGAGAGAAACTCAAACTGATTTTTTTCCCCAAAATATATAGAAGCCTTTTGTTGTATAGAAGGCTTTTTACTCAATTTCTTATCAACAAATTATCATGAATATAAATATAAGTGTGTGTGTGTATAAAATCTCAGCACAATATGTAAAATATTTGCTTTGAAACTTTATTTAAATCTCTCATTTATGATTCTAGTCTTAGTTGCTTGAATTTTTATATTGCTCTTGTTTCCCCAAAAGATGTTTTATTTTATTCATTAGTTTTGACATGTGTACAATATTCAAGAACACTATTCATAGCAATTCTGTCAGGTATACACATAGACTTTCTGAATGATTAAATATGTTGTCTATCTTAACTAGAATGCACACTTCATTCTATGACTCCATCTGAGAAGTCAAGGTGAAAATACTAATTTTTAAAAAATTATTAATAAATATTTCTGTATGATATGTCTTATAAAGTAATTAAAATAGATTTAACATGGTGCTCTGGATGATACCTATTTCTACCATAGTGGTTTTCTAAACATGGCATTTCTGAGCACTAAGTACCTCTTATATGCAGGCATTCTATTTTATTTTTTCATTTTTATTTTTTTAAAGATCTATTTATTTATTTTAGAGAGAAAGAGAGAGTGAATGGGGGAAGGAGCAGAGGGAGAGGGAGAGAGAATCCTTGAGCAGTCTCCCCACTGAGCACAGAGCCCAACGTGGGGTTCCATCCCAGTTCCCTGAGATCATGACCTGAGCTAAAATTAAGAGTTGGATGCTTAACCGACTGAACCACCCAGGCACCTCATATCCAGGCATTTAAAAAATATTAAACTTGGGGCACCTGGGTGGCTCAGTCGTTAAGCGTCTGCCTTCGGCTCAGGTCATGATCCAAGGGTCCTGGGATCGAGCCCCACATCGGGCTTCCTGCTTGTGGGAAGCCTGCTTCTCCCTCTCCCACTCCCCCAGCTTGTGTTCCCTCTCTCGCTGTGTCTCTCTCTAAAAAATATTAAGCTTTATTCTGAATGTTATGTCAAAAAAATGACCATCTTATATTCTATAATTTTTAGATTTCACCAACATTGTTGTGACAGATTTAAATACATGAAGGATAAGCACAAGGAGATCTACTTTGAAATTACTGTTTTTAGATAGGTAGATATAGATTCTATGATATATAGATTCTATATAGGAATATGGAATGTATATATTATAGACAGAACCAAAGAACATTTCTAAACTGTTATTTGAAATTTTGACTGATTATCTGTAATAATTCTATGAAACATTCCCTAATTTTTCAGGAAACACATCTATATTGATTGTGCCTAAGTCACTGGTAATATTTTTTCTGCTTCATTGGGTTTCAAAATATTTACTGCCAAAATTAATTATTTGATACATATTCATCGCATTTAGAGTTATTTTGGCTTAGTTGTCTTGTTTCATTTTACCTACAATACAACACTTGTGAGTACATGTGTGTTTTAAGTCTGTAAATTTAACCAAGTCTTCTTAATACAGTATTTGGACTGATTTTTTTAAACAAATCTAGCTTTCTTAGTGTTTCATTTTTCATCTCTGTTTTTGCACAGGGATAAATGATTATTGTAGTTCTCTGGTTATATTTATATACAATAAAATCCTATCAATGTAGTTAAATTAATCATAATACCAGAAATTCAGAAATGGCAAAGTGGTTGTTTGGCTAAATTTACCGTTAGATAGAACTGGCTTGTCATAGAATGTCAAAGTTGGCAGGAAAAAAAGTACAACATCTCTGCAATACACAAATATTTTCTCTAGCCTGCTTTAAAGAAAGAGATTTAGCCGTTGAACACTACATCAAAAACTAATGGTATACTACATGTTGGCTAACTGAACATAATAATAATAGTAATAAAAGACATTTAGCTACAATTTAACCCCTTTAGTAGTGAGAAATGAGGCAGCTCATTTCAATGTAAAGATAGTACTTTAGAACACTTTTCCTCATATTGAACAGAATCTGCTTCCCAGCTCATAATTCCAACCTTGGAAACAACTCAGACTAGGTCCGTTCCCTAATCCAGTATTTCATATATTTGAATATAGCTAATATATCTTTGCTCCAGGCAAAATTTCTTCCAGTGCTGTGTGTTCCAAACTCCTTATGGTTCTGGATGTATAAATTTGTATACACTACAATTTGTCAAGGTTCCTCTTAAAATGCCATGTCCATTAATGCGCATAGTATCCCAGGTATATTTTGCCCAGTGCAGAACTCAGTAGAATAAAATCTATCCTCTGTAATGGTCTTAACTGGCATTAGACTATCTCTGTGTTTTGTAGGAGCCTGTCCTATTTCTGATTCATACAGAGCTATTGCTCAGTTAAAAACACTGACTTTCAAATGAATTGCTTTTCCTGAGATTTTCCCACACTTACAGAACCAGTTTTAACCTAATGTACAGCTTTAATTTTAATATTATGCTCATTTGCATCCTCCATTCCAACATGAAAGAAACAGAAATGTTTTCAAAAGCTATTCCTGTCAATCAATTTTGTCAGTGAATCACGCTCTTCAGGAAATGGTACTAACAAAAACCAGTTAGGATATTGGGCATGATTTATTTTTAGTGTACCTGCACTCAGTCCTAATAATTCATGCATTCTATTTTTTTCTTCCTGTTTATATGAATAATATTGTATTATCCAGTGTTGTGGTAAATAAATGATTAGCCCATTTCACTTCAAAGATGGGAGGAAGAATGAAGGAAGAAATGGGAACTTAAGAGTTGCATACATATTTATGTGCTATTAACATAGCAGTATCTCCCTAAACCCTGGTCTTCCCTTGCCTTTTTTTTTTCCTTATGTTCAGCATATATTGAAGAACACGTTGACATTTTTGTCTTTCTGAGCATATTTTTACAATTTTTATACCACATTATTATCATGAATTGCTTATATAGACTCTCTTCATTTAAATAGTTTTACCTAACAATATTATAAGGCATTTTAGGTTTTATAGCTATATTAGATTGAATGGTATTCATTACCTCAAATTCCAATATATCATGTGATTTACTATTTTTGATGAGTACCCACCTTGTAACTGACTGGAAGGTCCTGACAATCTTGAGAACATCCACTGATCTTCTTACTCAAACATTCATTTATATGGCAGTTTCTCTCATCTGAGCCATCGCCACAGTCATCCTTATTGTCACAAAGTCCACCCCTGGGAATGCACCTGCCATTTTTGCACATAAAAAATGAACTGTTGCATGACTGTTCTGGAAAAAGAAAATAAAACAAATGGAACATAAAGGGCATGCCATTGTTTTATCCTACAATTGCTGAAAACATTCACAAATATGATAAACTTACCTCAAAAATTATCATAAATATATAAAATAATATATAAATATATAAAATCCTCTATAGTGTAGTATTTTATATACAAAATAAAAAAAAATCAAGGGCAAACTGCACTTTCATGTTCAACACTTACTGACAATCTTTCTTTGTCATGAAAATTAGCAATCAAAATAAGCACTTATAGTAAAATTAATGGAATATTTCTGTCTTCACCTATATTGTGAAGAATTAATTCAAAAGTATAATGATAGTTTGACATTTCCCTCAAGCCATAGGTCTCTGAGAAATTATATGTCACTAAAAATTAAGAATCTAGAATAGGTAGATATTCCTAAATTCTTTTTCTTCTTGGAAATACAACATTGACATTTTTTTTTTTAAAGATTTTATTTATTTATTTGAGACAGAGAGAACGAGAGGGAGGAGGGTCAGAGGGAGAAGCAGACTCCCTGCTGAGCAGGGAGCCCGATGCGGGACTCGATCCCGGGACTCCAGGATCATGACCTGAGCCGAAGGCAGTCGCTTAACCAACTGAGCCACCCAGGCGCCCACAACACTGACATTTTTAACTCAGGGCATAAAAAGGACATTTGCGGTGAATAATAGTTGTTCCAAAAATAGCTATGGAAAAGGAGTTTGGGTTTTGCAGGTACTCATAACCTGATGATGTGAACATTACTCATTATCATACATGATAAAAGAAAGCCTATTAGCATGTAAAGTACATGAGAAAAAAGTAATTGTGTTTACCTGAAATATATGACTATGTATTCAGTCTTTGAAATAGTGAAATGATAAATAGACCAGGTTTGGCTCTGTATATATTTTTGTTCAAATGATATGCAATTTACTTCATTTTGCCTAAGTATCACTAATGCAGACTTTCTCTCAGTAAATCTCAACTTATTTTGTTTGAGTTTTCAAATAAGTCCATACAAGGAAATTATTTTCACATAAAATCATGTATTAAGAAAAAAATGACTTTTTTTGAAGGGGTCAACGTGATGGATTCATTAGGTTCACTGCCCCAAATCTTCATATTTTAGCAGAGATTTAAATTTCTAAAACTAGCTACAAAACAGAGTTGATTACTAGGATCCTGCATGGTATCACTTGAAACATCACACACTTAATTATTTGCATTTCTTTTCAATGAATAACATACTAGACTGAAGTGAAAATCAGAGTCACAGTTTTGCCATTGAAAAGCAAATTTGGGAATAATTATAATATTATATATTTTCTGTACCTGCACTTCTGCACTTTGGGTTTAAAGGTGCTTCATCCGAATGATCAGGGCAGTCAAAGTCTCCATCACATTGCCATTGAGTATTTAAAAGACATCGTCCATCAGCACAACTAAATTCTTCGGCATTACACTTTCGGTATCCTAGAGACAAAGAAATAAACATTCTAATTCATATAACAAATATTAAATCTCCATTCCCTAATGTACACTATACCTAGTTAACCATGGGAGTTACCCATGTCTCCTATGGGAAATGTTTCTTATTTGTCCCTTTTTGGGACAGTGGTCATACTTGCAAGAGATATTTGTGGTTGAGAAGTAGGATTAAGAGCCAGGAAATAAAATCAAAAACAAGGCAATCTTACTGTTTCTAGGCTAGGAAACAAAAATGCAATACCCAAGGATACTATCTCTGTTCACCTATTATCTATATCCTAAAGATTTCCTTTTGAATGGAAAACAAGAATAAAGCTATTAATTTTTTTTCAAGACTAAGCTTGGTTAGGCATAGTACCAGAACATATGGATGAAGTGATTCCAAGTTATAATGATAATTCTCGGAAGCCATAATGCCATGTTTATGTTTGGGAAGCAGCATTGAAAGTGTAAAGACATTGTTAAAATGAAAAAAAAAAAGGTAGTTTACAAAACAATAAGCACAAAACTATTGTAATTATCCTATATATTGATACTTAGAGGCATTAAAAAGCTTTATTCAAATCACAGTATCAACCTGTCAATTTTTAATGATCGTATCTATGCCTGTTTTTAAGTAAAACTCATTTGATCTTGACTATTACGAGTTTTAGATTGAATTTTTCCTAAGTTTGTTAACAATAAAAACTATCATTTCTATTAGAAACTTTCTGGTAAATATTCTACTTTTGAAGAGAGGGAATAAGATCTGTATGTTTATTAACAAATAAACAAAATTCCAATGGAAAAATAATTCAACAATGATTATATAATTGAGATGTTTATCGTACTGAATGGCAAAACTACAGTGTTCTAAAATACCTCCAATTTCCCTGGTCTTTCTTCCTCCCTCCCTTCACTAGTTCATTCTCCTCAGTCATTAGGTACATTACATTCAAGTCTCTCCCAGCCCAGTAACAATAAAAATCCATCCGGGGTGCCTGGGTGGCTCAGTCAGTTAAGCAGCCTACTCTTGATTTCAGGTCACGTCATAATCTCAGAGTTCTGGGATCAAGCACCCCCACCCCCAAGGGCTCCATGCTCAGCAGGGAGTCTGCTTGAAGATTCTCTCTCTCTCTCTCTCTGCCCCTCCCCCTGCTCATGCACTCTCTCTATCTTGCTCTCTCTCAAATAAATAAAAATAAAAATCTTTTTATAAAAAAATCCATCCACATAACTCTTAACTACACATTACTCTTCTTCCTTACTACCTTATCCAGAATTCCCTTACTTATCTCCAGTTCATCCTCGATTCATTGACATCCATTTCTACAACATCTACCTTCTGAAATTCCTCTCAGAGCTAAGAAATACCAAGTGACAAGTGTCAAATTCAAAGGTGTCTCAGACTCCTATTTCACTTTCCTGCAGCATTTGATGTTGTTGAGCACACTAGCTTGTAAATAATTTCCTGGTTTAATATTTACAATCCACTCCCTTGGCATCTTTCTTATTTTGCTTTTGTTGTTCCCTTGTATCCTTTCATTTTCATCTCCTGTTCCATCCTAAAATATTGTAGGTGAAGCCCTAACTTCAGTCTTCAGCCTATTGTTCTCCTCTTTCCCTTTCTGCTGTGTAGGGTGTCCTCATTCTTTGTCCTATTTTGAATATCACCTTAATGCCGATGGCCACCAAATTAATCTTATTTGTCCTGATCATACTTCTGGT
Organism: Neomonachus schauinslandi; assembly: GCF_002201575.2. NCBI lineage: Eukaryota > Metazoa > Chordata > Mammalia > Carnivora > Phocidae > Neomonachus > Neomonachus schauinslandi. The sequence continues at coordinate 105,211,406 of NC_058405.1, forward strand.
CTCTGGAACTAAATTTTCAAATACTCACTGTACAGCTTCATGTGATTGTCTGATTAACACTTCCGATTGAAAACATCCAAAATTAATTCTTTTTTACATTTTTCTTCCCCTACACCAGCAAAACTTGGCCCTTCACCTCCTGTGTTCCAAATCTCATTAATGATGGTAACACCATCCACCAAGTCATCCAAGCTAGAAATTCTCCTTTATCCTCCATATCTGACTGTAAATGAATTCTGACCCATTCTGTTCTTTCCATTCCAACATTTCGGCCCTGGCTTATTATCACCTCATTAATCATCAGAACTATTGCAATAATCTTCTAGCTAGCTTACTTTTCACCTAATGGCTCTCCTCTCCCAGGGCAATATTTCATCCACTCTGCTGAAAAAGATGGGTCTGAAATATATTTTGACTGGGGCATTCCCTGTTTGAAATGCATGCTGGCATGTGAGAGCCAAAATAATTAAATGCAAACACTGTATTTCAGACTTTTTAGAATGCAGCTTCAACTTTCTAACTTCAATTTACCTCACAAAAGACTAATTGCTATTCTTCAACCATGTCAATTGCTAGGCATTTGTAAACATACATAGAACTTTCTATGTGTCCAGAAATATTCTAAGCACTTTACAAATATTAACTCATTTAATACTCTTAACAGCTCTAAGAGTTAAAAATGTTATTATATATTTTTTACAGATGAGGAATTTAGGGACAGAAAGGTGCAATAACTTCAAAGGTCACACAGATAGTAAGCAGCAGAGCCAGGATCTAGACCCAGTTTATCTGGCTCCAAGGTCCATGCTTTTAACCACTGTGTTATTTTATCTACCATCTAAATATGACTTTCTTTAACATTCCCTGCTTCTGTTCTTTAGTGCTTCAAAAATTATTCTCTCAGCTCTGATCCCATGTATTGTGATTCTTACTCCCATCTGACAATGTGTGCTATTATTCTAACTTGTATTTGTGATTTTCCTGTTTGTCTGCAATTTCTTCTAGTGGGATCTCTGTCTCATTCATCTCCATATCAACTGAATAAGTGTCTAGCAGAGGGAAGATATTCAATCAGCATAACTCTCCTTCAGATTTACATCTTGAGTTATGATGTACCTTTTAAAATATCACATTGAATCCAAGACTTAATGGTGAAGTGATCATAAAAACTGGTATCCACTGATTTCAAAGAGATTGCTATCAAAGACCAAGGCTATAGACACAACACAGGGAGGACAAAAGAGGGCACTAAATCGACTGCCTTTCATGATTACATGTGGATTTTATGGCTTTTCATTTTATATTTATTCATGTGTGCATTTAAGTTTGTTTTTTTTTTTTTTTACAAAAAATACTAGGTTCATGTTAAGACTTCAATTTCAACTAGGAATTTTTAATGATTTTCACTACAAAAGTTACACATATATGTATTTGTATATACATTATATATGTGATGGTCAGATAAATATATATGCAATGACAAGATATATTTCATCATAATAAAATTAAATTTTAACAAATAAGTGCACATGTTAAAAGTTAAGGTGAAAGGAAGATGTCAAGTATCCAGTTTCTCCGATAATTGGGAATTTTATTATTTTTTTCTCACTCAAATACTTGATTTGGCTATAAGATTGAACTAGCTAGCCACATGTTGTCTTTAAAGTTGAAAGTACTTTCAACCAAAGACATTTTTATGACCATTTCCCCATGTGGTTCCTAATAAGAACATACTACAAGTAGGCATGATCTCCAAATCAATGTGTAATTATGCTAGAACTTAGAGAGGTTATTGCAGTACTTCTATGTATAGCTGAATTTACATGTCTTAGTGACATTAAGAAATGTGTTGTTTTCATCACTTATTTCTGTATCTCTTTTTTTTAAGCTTTTATTTATTTATTTGAGAGAGACAGAGAACAGAGGGGAGTGACAGTGAGAAGCAGACTCCCTGTTGAGCAGAGAGCCTGATGCTTAACCTACTGAGCCACCTAGGCGCCTCCAATTCTATATTTCTTGAGTCATCTTAAAAGACCATTTGTCAGCCTGAGAACCTCTTGCATGAAAAGTCTGGATATACGTACCACACTGCGGTGACTCATCAGAGCCATCCCCACAGTCATCATCATGGTCACAAACAAATTGCTTGGGGATGCACACTTCATTATGACACATGAAAGCATTTTCATCACATGTATTATTGGGGGCTAAGAAAGAGATCATAAAGAATAAAGTTAGATGAGTACCTATTTTATCTTACCCCACCTGAAGAGCTTAGGGGATGTATGCTCTTATTCTCAATAATTAATAGTTATTTAGAAAAAGAAAAGTTTGTGCAATATTCCATTCATAATATATATGAACACACATATAAATTGATAATATATATTAACATCCATATATTTATATATCAAATATATGAATGTAATTCAAACTTTCAGTAGTAATGCATTCAACAATTCCAGAGTGACCCTGAAATTTCAGGCCACTTAGCAATTTGTAAGTTTGTTGAAGGATGAATTCAAAGGTTTATACATGATTAAAAAAAAAATCACTCAACTGCAATAATGTGGCTGGGTTTTCTTCTCTCTTCATGCCTGTAGTAATACTAGTATAGTGATAAAAAAAAAACCTTGCTTCTTTGTGAAAAATGGAACTGAAAAGACTACCAAGTGCTAGTAATGTTCCTGATGGAAGTGAAAAGAAAACATCAAAAGAGCTAAGAAAGTTATTATCTCTAAGATGAAAATAAAACTTTTGGGTTAAATTAAGATCTATGGTGTGGTAAGGCCAAGCATTAAGTACCACATCAAATTAGGAATATCTAGCCACAAAATGGAATATTGATTCTTTTGGAATCCTGATCTATGACTGTAGTGCCGTAGCAAGGATCCTAACCAAGGGGGAAAATGGTTGACCAAAAAGTACAATAACCTCAGCAAAAGTTCAAAAGCTGGTAACTTGTGCAGAGTGAATAATGGAACAATATGCATAGAATCATAGCAGTTTGAGGAGATCACTTAAAAATTTTCAATTACTTTGTCTTATATTTAAGGGATAAATGCTATGTTAGGACTCAAGATTTGGGATATTTCGAATGTAAAAATAATCTGCTATATAATAGATGTTAACTAAACTTATTGTGGTAATCACTGTGCAATATTACATATACCAAGTCATTATGTCGTACACCTAAAACTAATTCAATGTTATATGTCAATTATATCTCATTTTTATTTTATTATTATTTTTTAAAGATTTTATTTATTTATTTGACAGAGAGAGACATAGCGAGAGAGGGAACACAAGCAGGGGGAGTGGGAGTGGGAGATGGAGAAGCAGGCTTCCCGCTGAGCAGTTGGTTAGAGGGGTTGCTGAACTACTATGATCACAACATCCCACCTGATTAATTCTGGTACTACCTATGAGTCCAGGGATTGGGAAAGTGAGAGAAAATGCGATACGGTAAGTACTGGTAAGTACTGCAAAAGCAAGAGTCTGAGGCAGCTGACTCAGCTTTCCTTCACACAAAGCCCTACGTGTCCTACCGCAGCCTGCTGTGGAGAGCTCATCACTTCCATTTGGACAGTCCCTTTCGCCATCACAGAGCCAGTGTCGTGGCACACAGGCATGTGAGCCCTGGCAGCTGAACATGTCCACCGCACAGGTGGCCGCACCTGAAACCCAAGGAGAGAATGCCATTAAGATCACCGCACGCCTGCTGGGAAAGAGCTAACCTTTCTTATTCCCCTTAGAAAGGAAGGAAACAGAAGAATCTTGCTGACAAGGAAGAGATTGTTGCTATTTGGAATCATCACATAGTATCCTTCCTATAGATATTTACACATTTTCCTCTCAGAACCCATTCCTTCCTGTGCACGTATTATATTTCTTAAGGCTACATGGCAGAAAATAATAAACATCTTTTCTCCTTATAAAATGTAGCAAAGCATAGAAATGCCATAGAATTGTGAATAAACTATGATAAAATTTCTAAAAGACTGAACCTATAATAATAATAATAATAATAATAATAATAATGGCATTTTTATTGCTTAATATATGCTAGGCACTTAATATATTAACTCATTTAATTCTTGCAAGAATTCCAACCAGTAGAACTATTATTGGTCTCATTTCACTGAAAGGAAACTGAGGCTCAGAGAAGTTGAAAAGCTTGCAGAACATCACAAGTTGCACAGGATGCCACATACTGAACTGGGAGTCCAAAACCCTTCTGATTGCTAAGCACCTTCTCTTAACCGCTAATGTCATGACTGTTACTCCCGACCTTGTGTTGTTGAAAAGAATATACCTATGTCTTTTTTGTTTGTACATACTTAATAAATAAAATCTACTTTTTCTCTGCTCTGTCAATTCAATGTCCCTTTAGATGCATGACGTTTTTCAAATGTATACAGAAAAAAAAAAATGCTTGCTGGCTTTGATTATAAATTCAAAGGGTCATAGGTGGTTTCTTTGTTTCTCCTTCTATGGGTATAGGGCAATCATATGAAATAGAACATAATTATTTCTCATGATGTTTTCCTAGCACCAAATACAGTTATACATACATATATACATATATACATATATATACACACACACATATTAAATGCTTTATTTATTTATATGAAATACTTGTTGAGTGAATCAGTTACATGACCCTCAGATCATGTTCTAACTTTTCTTTAACTTCATTTTCCTGTGAGCAAAAACTGCCTATAGAAGAGATGCTAAAAGATGTATTGTTAGAATTATTTTTTAAAAAAAACTGTTAATATCTGCAGGAAGAAAATATGACTGAATAGAATGATGAGAGATATTTGGTTTCAAACATTTAAAGCAGTGACCAAAATGCTTTAATTATAGAACCATTATCATCTTTCTTTTCAGCTATAGAGTTGTTATGAGCAGATAATGATTTTCAATGTAATGCTTTCAATATGGGGGGCAGCAGGGTGCCAAAATAAAGCCCTTTGAGGATTTTTTCCATCTTAAACATGACTGTCCTTGACATATACTTTAGCTTGGAGGATAGGATGGCAAGTGAATATAGAAAAGTCCTCCAGGTAATTCAGATTTGCTCATCTAATTGAGGATCAGTGTTAATAGAATGGGGTTTAATAGGATATCTATTACTGGAAGAAATAATAAAAAATCTATTAAATAAATGTTGCTTTCATTTAAAAATGAATTTACCTGCTATTATGTTTTTAATACCTTCTATAATAAAATCATCTCCCTACAGAACTTATTTTTACACTATTCCTTATTATGATCTATCTTTTTAAGCTTGCCATAAGAATATAAAGTGTCACGTTCATTATTATACTCTCAATTAGTGCCTTAATTTCCATAATATTTTTGTTATTTAGCTTGAGATTTTTAAAAAGTGCATTCTCTTTAGTAAGGATGTTTTGATACATGTAAAACTCCTTGTCTACTTTCTTATTACCATCCCAATTTATTCTCAAGGTAGGCATAACAGATATAACATCAATTTGGCTGTTGAGAAATTTAATTCTGTATGACCTTGGAGAAGACTTAAGTGTCTGAGTTTCACTATTTGTAAAATGAGGGGTATGACTAGATAATTACTAAGATACCTTAAGCTATAAGATGGCATAAAGCTCTTTGCGGCTAATTTTCTGGCTCCCTTGATAATATTCAACAGCTTCTGTATTAAGAGCATGCCAAAACATCATAGTCAATCAGAAAGAAAATGGGCCAAAGGAAAAATGCATGGCTTCGTTCCATGTTTACCCCAGCCATCTGGAGACACATTACCTTCCTTAAGGAAATGAATCCCAAGAAAGGAAGAAGACAAGCTGAAAGATTTCTACCAGATCCATCTTGTGCACCTGCTCAGATACAATATTTGATTGTAAGAGTCACTACTACCCCATTAGGAAGGATTCAAGAAATCTGAATTCAGGTCTTAGATCTGTCATCACTGATTCACTGAGTTTCCTCGGGCAATTTATTAACTTCTATGAGTTTCTCTTTTCTCATCTGTCAAATGATGCAGGTGTACTAGACTACAATTTTCAAAATGGGACCCTCAGATCCCAAGTCAAAACCACTATCGTGCTTATTAAAAAAGCTTGTACTTACAGCCCACATTAGAATATTTGAAGGTGAAGGTTAAGAATCTTCATTTTTAGCAAACCTCTAAGAAGGCTCTTTTGTGTGCTAAAGATGATAACCACTGAGATAAATTATTTATAAAGTCCCTTCCCAATCCTAGTATATCAGGTTCAGTTTATTGAATGATATTTGGTCTAAAGCAATCTTTTTTATGTGTCACCAGCTTGGTAGTTAGCATATGAAATGCAGCCTGTATTTAAATTAAATAGAGACTGGGTGTTTTGACAACAGGTAAACATGTCCATTACCACTTTAATTCTTTTAAACAAATTATCAGGGCACTGGTAGATGTAGATGTGGCAATAACTCTGAAAAATAAGGGAGAAAGCAGGAGAAATGGAACAAAAGGGCATGGAAATAAATTCATTTATATTGTATACATTGGTCATGTTAGATGATCACAAGAGTTACATAAGGGAGATCTTTTTGTAGCCTTCTAATAGGTAAGGAAAATACAGATGTGGGAGAATTCAACTCTAGTTTCAGAGTCTTTATACCTTCTACTATATTGTGTCCACTCAGGAAGGACAGAGGTATCAATTGAGTCATTTAGCATAGGGTTAAACAGAGGGTCAAAAAGCAAGATGCTTTTAAAAACTGGCAACATGCCCAACCCATTGTGAGTAGGTAATTCTTTTGTTAAAATTAAAGAAAGATTTAATAGCAACGAGAAACAAAGTAGTTAAAAGTGACTAGCCAGGCATCTAATTGATTACTGATTCTTTTTCCTTTCAGGGCTTTTTGATAGTGATCTTTCTATATTTATTTGTTGTATAACTAAGTTGTTTCAGCAGTGTAAATAAAAAGTAGACTTGGGGTGGCTTAAATACAAGAAAATAAATTGCCTGCTTTCAGAGGACAACTCCAGTTTTATATTATTTAGAGAGAACTTCAGTTTAGCTTGAGTAGTATAAAATCCTATCTACCTATCTCCATGGTACTGACCTAAAAAGCAGGCCACCATTACCAAAATTTAAAAGTGGTGTTACATACACTTAACTCGGTACATGCACCTTATTCTATGACTCAGGTCCTTTTCTCTCTAAAATAGGACAGTAACCAGCTATGAAACAGTACTGATATAATGAGTAAAGATTTTATGCCTATAAATACAAACACACATATAGAAACAAATCAGAAAGATAGACAAAGAGGCATATAAATACATGAGTAGAATGCCTGGCTATTTGTAATAAACTTATACAGATCAAATCAATTCCTTCTTTTACCCCTTAAAAAAGTAAGTTAATAATTCCATCTATTCGTTAAATGTTTGTGATTATTTAAAAGCAATTACATTGGCTTTGTTGCTGATATATAGTAGGACACTCAACCTCTAATCCTATAAAGTTGCTTTTTGAAGTACATTTTAAAATTATATACAATAGCCCTCTTTTTTTACTTCCCATTTAAAATAATTCAATAACAATAACCACTGTAATACATATATACAAACACAAATAGCATCAGTGTATTTTGAAGGGCAAAATAGCAATGCCTATCAAAAGCCATGAAAAATGTTTGACCTTTTGATGCAAGTAATCCCAGTCACTGAGATCTAGTCCAAAGAAGTAATTGAAGACTAAAAAAATAAAATTTACAAATACATTCATTGTGTGGATATTCAGGAAAAATCCTAAAAACTGAATGACTGTGTATATAAAAATAGTAGAATAATAGGTTGTCATTAAAATACAAAACCAGCTACACAGAAGTGTATATATAAATTTAATGTTAAATTTAACAGTTTTTATGTATGCTCTAAAATGATAGTGGGTATATATCATATGCCTAAAAATTGAATGAGAACACAGGAGAAAAAACTCACCACAAATGCTATCACTTTCATCTAATCCATCCCCGCAATCATCCTCTCCATCACAGATCCAATGTTTAGATATACATTTTTGTGCAGAACAAGCAAATTGGTTCCAAGAACAAGAAGAATCTAGAAGACAAACAAAAATTTTGCTTCAGGTGCAAAAGAAAAAAAAAATCATTTGAGACCATCTTAGGACAGGTCTGACAGTGAGAAAGTCCTTCCTTAGACTTTGCTAAAATAAATTGTCCTATAATAAAACGAGTCGAATTCCTCTTCTCTATGACAGTTCTATAAAGTTTTGACAACAGCCTACGTATTCTCTCTGAGTGTCCAGGTTATGCAACATTTTTCCTCCCGCAGAATTCTCAGACGGCTTGACTTTGAGCTACTCATTATGCTAGCCACTCTCCCCAAAGTATATTCCAGGGTGTCATTTAAAAACAAACAAAACAAAACAAAACAAAAAACCCCACAACATCTTGTGCATGGATACAAAACAAATATTTGAAGTGTGGTCTAGTCATCCCTTCTAAATTTCAATTGATTTTTGAACAACCAGAGAAAAAAATGCATCCTAGGCAAGATTATAATATGATATATTCACGAGCATATATATTTTTTTTTGTTTATTTTTTTAAAGATTTTATTAATTTATTTGTGAGAGAGAATGAGAGACAGAGAGCACGAGAGGGAGGAGGGTCAGAGGGAGAAGCAGACTCCCCGCTGAGCAGGGAGCCCGATGCGGGACTCGATCCCGGGACTCTGGGATCATGACCTGAGCCGAAGGCAGTCGCTTAACCGACTGAGCCACCCAGGTGCCCCCATATATATTTGTTTTTAATGATGAGGTGACTAAGGGGGTTTTACCTTGATGACAAGCCCCCAGTTTCATACCCATACATACTGAACACTTAGAGGTTTTACTTCTCTTGAGGACACTTAAGTCTGCCTAGTAACATCTAAATTCATGGGCATGATGGCTTGAATTTTATTACCAAATTATGCACTTATCATAGTGTATTCTATTTAATTCCAAAGTTAGGTTTGTGCTCCTCCACCATATAACATCCAAAATAAAACCCTTCCAAATTCAAGTGTTCCAAACATAAATTATAAAAAAATAAACACTTTGGTTTCAATCCTATAAACTATTTTAAAACCTTGCATCTCTATTTAAAATATTCACTTAGATGACCTGTGAAAAAGAGAGAAATTTAGAAAAACTGCAGACTGGACAAAAATGAAACTAAAGAAAATACAACCATATAATGGCTTCCTGTACAGAAACTATGAATCTACATCAACTATTTGTAAAGTTCTCTGTTAATCCTGTTCACAATCTGGCTCTACTGTAAAGATATATAGCATCTTAATCAAACAAAATGCACCTTCATATTTCATGATGACATTTACTTTTAGAGGAGTTTGACATTTCATAGAAGATCCATTTTTAATCTTTTCTTCTACTTTGTCTATACACCATAGTATATGTTATTTGTGTTAAATGAAAATAGTGAATATATGCTTTGTTTTCCTGTCAGAAATTTCTTTGGCCTAGAAGTTATAAAATCCATAAATTCTATAAAATAAATTTTAAAAATGCTGTCTTGCTTTGCCAAGTAAGACGAAATGTACACACAGAAATTAGGTGGTGAAAGATGAGAGTTTGAGGAAATACAAGTTTAAGTACTATTTAAAGCTATACATGTAATTAATAGAAACATTTAGAATAATAATAGTCAATAACAAATAGGGAGAAGATAATGAGTAATGTGAGCTAAATACCTATTTTTCATTGCAGAAAGTAAATATATTAGGACTTAATAAGTCAGAAAATAAAGTTATATCATTTAGATTGACAAAGATAACCACTAACAAAAGCAGAAAAAGTTAAAAGAAAAGGCTGGGGCAGGAGATTATTACTCTTAATTTCAAGTTCTTCTGTTCTATTTTAATTTTTACCATTTTGTGTTACTTGATAAAAATAAAAATTGTTAAAATCAATTAGCAATATTTTGTATAAAATCCCTATGTAAGAGAACACCGGCATATAAACAATAATATGGCACATAGAACAAAATACAATATCTTACCACAGTGGAATTCATCAAGTCCATCCTCACAATCCTTCTGACCATCACATATCCAGGAATTCAAAATGCATCTTCCACTAGGACAACCAAAATAATTTTCTTCACATTTGTGTTTGTTTTGAACTGTGATAAAATACAGAATGTAATGTCAAATAATTTAAATTAATCTTAGACTTCCACAATACAGGTAGATAATAAAACAGTAGTACTACTTGAACTGGAAGAAATAAATAACAAGAAAACTTAAAGAAGAGCTGAGATGGTCTCTTCAAGAATGTCAAGGTCAGGACGCCTGGGTGGGTCAGATGGTTAAGCATTTGCCTTCAGCTCAGGTCATGATCCCAGGGTCCTGGGATCGAGCCCCACATCGGGCTCTGTGCTCAGCAGGGAGCCTGCTTCTCCCTCTCCCTCTGCCTGCCTGTCTGCCTACTTATGATCTCTCTCTCTCTCTGTCAAATAAATAAATAAAATCTTTAAAAAAAAAAAAAAGAATGTCAAGGTCATGAAAACCAAGAAAAAACAAAAAAAAAAAAAAAAAAGCCCAAAACAAACAAACAAAGAACAACAACAAAAAAAACCCGTGACACAGAACAGAGGAGACTAGGAAGACATGATAAGCAAATCCAATCCAGGACTGGATCCTGCATTGGAAAGAAGATACTAAAGGAAAAACTTGTTAAATCCAAATAATGTGGAGTCCTATTAATAGAAATAAAATAAAATAACTGAGATAATTATAAAGTGAATGAGCCTAAGGCCAAAGAAACATTTTTGGTGGAAAATATCTGTAATTCCATATTCATAAATATGAATAACATTATAAAAACATTAGTGGATTTTTACTGAGAAAGTGGGCATGGTGTTCCTACTGTCCTATATTCTGAGTACACTTTGACAAGGTTTATAAAAGTACTCTCTATAAAGAAAGACAACTTACAATAGAATCTCTAAAATCGTTACACCTTACAGAAATATCACAAGAATAATAAGTATTTGTATGTAAAATTATTTGTAAATTATATATATTTTTAGGTTGGGGAGTATTGCTATAATTATAACTTCCAAAACTGCATATAAAATATTAGATTTTTCTCTACTGAATGTCATTGGTCCCTTGCACTTTCAAGTTCACACAGTTTTAGACTGACTGGCCCATAGCCAATTTGGAAGCAAATCTTAGAGTATATGTCACACTGTAATAATCTAGTCACATGATAATAATCACACTACAATAATCCATTGTAACTGTATTAAGATAACAATTCCATTTTATTTTTTCAAATGTCAACTTCATAGATTGAAGATGAAAATAAAATTTTTGACAGAATTCACCACTAAACCAAAAAGTCCTGAGTGTGATTTATGTCTTACTTTTTGTTAGGACTAGCCTAGATACAAGCTAAGGTATTTAGACTGACCTCTTACTGGCTTCCTGTCTGGCTGTCTATCTGTCTCATCAGTCTACACAAGCTCCCCTTTCTTTCTTCCCCATTATAATCACAATTCTACACTAATGTTAAAAGTTAACTTTTAAAATAATTTATTAATATTAGAAATATATAAAGATCACAAAGTTTTACATATATATGTAATATGTTTATATATATATATATGTAAGTTTAATGGGTATCTATTATATGTTGCCTTCATATTAATTTTAAAAATTAACCACAGCTACTGGGCACCTGGGTGGCTCAGTTGGTTAAGCAACTGCCTTCGGCTTAGGTCATGATCCTGGAGTCCCAGATCGAGTCCCACATCGGGCTCCCTGCTCAGCAGGGAGTCTGCTTCTCCCTGACCCTCCCCCCCCTCATGTGCTCTCTCTCTCTCTCTCTCAAATAAATAAATAAAGTCTTTAAAAAAATCAAAATCAAAATCAAAATCAAAATTAACCACAGCTACAATGAGATACATAACTGTTGTAGAAAGAACAATGGATTAAGAATCTAGACACCCAGGCTCCATGAGTCTAAATCAATGTTACTATATTTCTTTTAAAATGCTTTATGTGATTAAAAATAAAATGTGGAAGAGTTATGGTGAGCCGCAGTCACCAGCGCATGTAAAAGCTCACCACAGAACCAGAAAAGTTCTCCAGTTCCTCCTAGGATGCAGCTAGCCTTTCAAACCCAGAGGAACAAAAATTATATCATAGACAGTTACACAATGTTGAGCAAGAAAACAAAGGAATCTGCTATTGCCCAATTAAGTGATAGATTATGAATTATTAAGAATATCGGTTCTTCACAGTGGATTGTGTGTGTGTGCTCTATAGAACACCTACAGATATAATTTCTTGAAATATTTCAAAAAATTATTATTTGTCAACTAAGCATGGAAAAATGAGTGCGGCGGCAGGATAAGGAGAGAGAAATACAGTATGAGGACACATTTAATAGTTTCCTATAAATCATATCTACTTCGTTATAGTAATTTAACACCTTTACTCCCTGTATTTTTTTAAAAATTTGTTCTCTGAAATAGTTAGATAGTAACAGGATCATGACTTTTTAATGGAACGCATTCTGCTAAGAATACAGATGACACTTTCAGAGCTTAGGTATATAAAGATGGTTACAAGTCAGATATAAATAAACCTTGACCCAGTGATAATTGCTATTATCCATACTACTATGTCAAAAGATTGTGTAAACCTGATCCAACAGCCTAACATGACAATACAATCTGTATGGCATTGAGTAAAGTCGGTGGTGAGAAGCATTTTCTCTCTCCCTTTAGTCCAAGGATAGTTTTTTTCTCAGTGTGTGGTACTTCCGTGGCAACTTTAGAGATCATGCATTTTAAGACTTAATCAACAACTCTAAGAGGATTAATCATGAACTGAACATTAAAAGGAAATTGATCCAAATACAGAACAGATTTCTTGAGTATCATTTCATAACTCATTAAAAAAGATCAAGGGGCATGTTTGGAGCAGGATGATTACTTGTAACTTAGTCTACATTATTTAAATTTTAATCCTCATCCCTGGATATCAAGACTAAAACCTAATGAATTTATTTTATACAATGAGCCTCTAAATCTCAAGGCAAAGACTTTTTTCTTTCTAGAATTACCTGGGCATTTTAATTCATCTGAGTAGTCCCCACAGTCGTTAGACCCGTCACATATCCAGCTTGGCAGGACACACAGTGAGGTCGAATTACATCTTATAAACCCTGTGGTTTTCACTCCAAGTTTATAGAAATGTGTACAATCTGTATTATCTACAAAGAGGTAAACAGAAAAATGAGAAACACCTCATCTGCAAAGATTACAAGCCTTCTAGGCAGGTCACAGAAACAAGAAAAGTTAACCTCATTTGAAGAAATAAGAATGCAATTATCCTACACAACAGGGGTTAATTACATATCAATTCTGGACAAGGTTCAGTGAAACACTGGGCTATGTTAGATGGAATGCCAAAGGTACCCAGGGATGAACAAACAAAAGGTAGTGGATTATCTTACTGCAGTTCTTTTCATCTGAAGCATCTGCACAATCTATGTTCTGGTTGCATCGTGCTGATCTTGGAATGCATGTCCCATCTGCACAACGGAACTCAACAGCAGCACAGGTTGAAACTGGAAAAACAGGTAAATAAATAAATGGATAGATGAGACAAAAGCTATTCCTTGCTCTAACATTTTCAGTACTGATGGTCCCCAACTTACCACGATTCGACACGATTTTTCAGCTTTGTGGTAGTGTGAAAGCCATATGCTTTCAGTAGAATCTGTGCTTCAAATTTTGAATTTTGATCTTTTCCTGGGCTACAGATATGCAGTAAGATACTCCCTCTTGATGCTGGGCAGCAACAGTGGGCCACAGCTCCCAGTCAGCCCCGTGATCACGAGGGTAAACAATCAATACCCTTACAACTTTTCCGTACCCAGACACCATCCTGTTTTTCACTTTCAGTAGTCACTAAATTACATGATACATGCGATACTTTATTATAACATGGGCTTTGTGTTAGATGATTTTGTCCAACTATAGCCTAATGTAAGTGTTCTGAGCACATTTAAGATAGGCTAGGCTAAGCTATGACATTGGTAGGTTAGGTGTAGTAAATGCATTTTCGATTTACAGTATTTTCAACTTAAGGATCGGTTTATCAGCACATAACTGCACTGTAAGTTGAGGAAGATCTATATTTTAACTAATTCATATAATTTTGTTTGGTTTTGCTTTTTTAACTCGGGGAAGTCAAACTTGACCCATGGCTTCCACCCGCACCCCCAAGCTTGGGTTAGATGCTTCATATGTCTTCCCCTGTTGTAGTACTTATAATACTTCATTGCAATTGCCTGTGTATGTATCTGCTCCCCCACTAAGTTGTAAGATCCATGAAAGAAGGGATTGTGCCTGGTTCCCATTATAGTATCAGTCCAGCACTAAGCCAACATACAAAAAAATCCAATGTTGCTGAAAATTCTTTCTCCTTCCAACTTCCAAAGTACAAGGTTATAGCACTAAGCAAATGTCTGAGTGAGGAAGTACAGGGAAATCCCAATCGGGTTGCAAATAGTGGAACATTCCCTGCTTTGATAAAAAGACAGGCAGTCAGAGACAGAAACTGAGATGGAGAAACTGCTGAGCATTTGCTTTATTACTCAGAGGAAATAGCTCAACAATGTTAGAAAGTCTTCCATGCTATGCCATACTCCTTTACATGGCCATCTCACTAACATTTGGTATAGGAAAGATGAATCCTCATGCCAAGAAACCTAAATGTGGTACGACTTGTCTCTATTGTTAGAAAGTATGACTTTCCAATTCCCTGCTATGCTTAGATGAAAATCAGTTTCAAAATGCTACTGTCATTATATATACCTTATACAGAATAGCTTGTGCTTAATCATACTCCTTTCCACTTTGCTCACACATTCATTTCCATATAATGGTTTCCAGCAATATGTTGTGAACAGGTGCATGACATGCTATGTACATTAGATTAACTTACGTGAGATTTTTATTCCAAATTCAAATTTCCACAGGTTGATTATGTAAATATACAACCTGAAGGGCTCTTCGATTATGCCACTTTCACTAGTGTTGATATTTTAAAGAGCCTATTTAATTATAAATAGAAATTATATCAGTTGTAAATGGTTAAAATGCTACCTTAAAATATGCAAATTTTACTCAAGGGTGTGTATGTCATTTGTATTTTATATTGCACTGTTCGTATTATATTTAAGTGTATCTTGCAATTGTATCCTTATTTGTGCTTAACTGATGATTGGAATAAATGTTTTATTTATAATTTGCAATTATAATTGCTTCAGTGTTTTCTTCATTAAAAATAACATCTTATCATATGAAACAGATAATGCTATTATGAGTAGAGATAAATAACCTGTTCCAAAGAAGAAAAAAACTAATGTTCTTCTTTTATGTCTAAAAAGCAAAGTCTCTTACATATACCTTTTTATTACATTTTATATTTAATTTTTTTTTCAATAGAAACAGTGAATGGAATACATAACATATAAAGTAATCATGACAAGCATTTACATTCTGTTTCTTACTTTGCTCTCTGTCAGCAATCTCCTATTAAGAGATTGTGTTCCAGAAGTTTCCTTATAATCCCTTTATTTAGAAGACAGGATTCATTTCTCCATGAAACAACATTCTAGATAGTGGTAATGTTCCTAGACAGTCTACAAAGATTTATCGCATAATACCCTTGAGTTTCTATCTTACACTCACAGAGTTTAAGGATACCAGAAGAATCCCAATGGGAGCAATCACAATTCACCACATCATCTCCATCTCTCCCCAACTTCCACAGAGAATCTTCTGTGTACATGGCAGGGAGTCCCTCTGAGTGGAGATTGGTGGCAGATAGGATGAAGAGGCAAATTATGACTCCATTAACATGAGGATAGCATCTCACATAGTTATGAGGGCTGAAGATCTGGCAATATTACAGTAATGGAGTTTTAAAAACTGTATTGGGGCTCTCAGGTGAAAGTGAACGTAAAGAATACCTTGTGAGAAGAGTAGAGATTTGGAGCAAGTAGAACCAGTTTTAGATGGAATTCTGAGAAGAAGAAAGAAAGGAGAAGAACTCTGACTAGATGAAAAGAAACTGTAACTTTGAAGTTAAAAAGAAGGGTTAGGAGATAGTATTTAAAAGAAAGACATGGGGGAAAGGATGAGGTAGGGGGTCAGAAGAACTGGGTACAGAATAGAATATTTGCAGGATGCGTTTTTCTCCCATTTTCCAATAAAAAATAGGGCTAATGAATCTTGGCGAGGAGGACAGGCAGGCCTATTAGAGTATGTGCAATGTGCAAATAGGAAGACTGTCCCTTTACTTCAAATCCTCTTTTCACAGAGTCCATGACTTGGTATAAAGTTTGAGAACCACCAGAGGGTTAAGCAGGGTGTTAAGTAGCACTGGAATTGGACACACTACGTGGTTGCAGAATTTCATATGCAGCAGAGGCAAGATGGTTGGGGGGATGAACATCTCCAGCATCTGTAGGCAAGGAAGGAGAGGGAGATGGGAGAAATCCATGGGAATTCAGGAACTTTATTAGTTAAGCAAATACCTCTTTTGCCAAAACCTCTTCCTCTATGTTCCTTCAACTATATTTCTTCCTCACTTTGTTTGGTCAGTCAAGTATTGAAATTTGTTTCACCCTTAGGGTGATTTTTGAGGGAGAAATATGTTGGAATCTCTAATTTGTCAAGTGAATATGAAAGCTTTCTGACAATTTTTCCTCAGGCTAAAAGTCCTGAAAAAGAGAGAAAAGAAAATAATGTAGTCCGAATAAAGATAAGCCAAGTGAGAAATACTAGACTTTTCCCTCCAGATAGTCCAAAAGTAAAAATAAGCCTACAAAATGTGAGTGAAAACATACTGCAGCCACCCCAGGAATAGCAATGAGATACTACAAAGGAAGATCTGACAGGGATTGTGGGTCAAAGCAGCACTAAGAGAGAAAGTAAAACCATTCTTCCCCCTCACATACTTTCTTAATTTTCCTATTTCATCCACTTTCTTTATTCCATGTCAGTTAAAATATTTACTGAGATAGGAAAGATATAACATTGGTCTTTCTGTGGTTTTTAGGACATTTCTTTTTTTTTTTAAAGATTTTATTTATTTATTTGAGAGAGAGAATGAGAGACAGAGAGCACGAGAGGGAAGAGGGTCAGAGGGAGAAGCAGACCCCCCGCTGAGCAGGGAGCCCGATGTGGGACTCGATCCCGGGACTCCAGGATCATGACCTGAGCCGAAGGCAGTCGCCCAACCAACTGAGCCACCCAGGCGCCCCTTTAGGACATTTCTTATAAGTAACTTATGTTTTCTCTTCCAACTTCCCTGCCCAGCCTGCAGCACATGATGAAAGAAAAAAAGAAAGAAAGAAAGAAAAAGAAAGAAAGAAAGAAAGAAAGAAAGAAAGAAAGAAAGAAAGAAAGAAAGAAAGAAAGAAAGAAGAAAGAAAGAAAGAAAGAGAAAGAAAGAAAGAAAGAAAGAAAGAAAGAAAGAAAGAAAGAAAGAAAGAAAGAAAGAAAAAGAAAGAAAGAAAGAAAGAAAGAAAGAAAGAAAGAAAGAAAGAAAGAAAGAAAGAGAAAGAGAAAGAAAGAAAAAGAAAACTAAATTTTCTGTCATATCTCTTCTGTTTACTTTCAAACTACATCTTTTATTCAATTTACTGCTTAGGCTCTAAAGGTATGCAAACCCAGAAGGAATGATGATTTCATCTATAGGAATGCTTATCCTTTTCCCTTAGTTTATTGTTTGTAGAATCATCAAAGTTTTGCTATGAACTTAAGAAAAAAAAAAAAACTAATACCAGTTTCCTTTCCATTAGAACTACTTAGCTTTTCAGTCACCTAAAGGTATCCAGATGACCAAGGCAAGTTCATGTACTTCCCAAGGAGAGTAATTAGACCCATCTCAATAGGGAGAGAAGGAGGGATACCATGTACTCTCTCCAACCTGTTCACTCAACCTTTCACACACCAGAAGAGGAAATCAGCGTGACAAACTTTCTGAACAACTCTTCAGGTTACCCTCCTCCACACCGCCAGATAGCCTGGTTTCTAAAACTTTCAGGGCAGTAATAAAAGATTTACAAGGATTTAGGGTTTTGCTTCCCTTCAAAAAGAGAAGAAACCAAAACTGATTCCTTGGAACATCCATTTTCACTCTGCCTTGTGGAATAAAGATAATGATAATATTAATTACTATGAACATCTAAACTAAAGAAATAAAAGTGTAATAGTACTTCAATTTACAGATGATTTCACTGTCACCTCTCTCCATAGCCTATCAAACTCTCTCTGTATATATTGATTTTTTATTGTACTAATTCAAATTCTTCATGTCTTACTTTAGTCACATTTAAAAAGAAGTAATAGGTGGTTTGTGTGTGTGTGCATGTGTGCACATGTGCGTTCCTTCACATTCTAGCTTGATATTTTTATCTTTATCCTAGTTTAATGTCTTTATTATATTCTCCTTTCCTGCTTGCAAATAACTGATAAAACATGCCCTTTTGGGGGGTCTACTTCTAGTTTTCTTTCCTCCTTTCTTCCAAATACTTATCCATTTCCCTTTACTTATTCCCAGTATCTTACTATATTTTATCATTTTTAATCTTTTATAGGCAATATAAAATAAGAGCTGATTTAATCTGCACATTTGGCTCTTCCTAAACTAGTGTCAAACTTAGATAGTAAGCTACTCAAATGTTTGGCCAACATCCTATAGTCTAAGATGACAGAGTGACTTCCGAACCTTTCTCTACCTACAAAATGATCTGTGCACATTCTATCCTCTTCCACAACTTTGCATCGCCTTCTCCTACCATCTGTACCTCACATATTTCCTTGACCATCAGTCTTTCCTAAAAATAGTCTTATTCACTGTATTTACTCCTTCACCATCCATTTTCTGCACCAACCCAAGGAGATCTGGCTTTTCTTTACCATTCTGCTGAATTGACTCTCATGAAGGTAACCAAGAGATTATTTCCTATTTGCCAAGTTCAGTGACCGTCTAGTCTATACCTTCCCTCTTGCCTTCCCTTAACACCTTACAATGCTAACTGATTCTCCCTTCTTAAAATAAATAAATAAATAAATAAATAAATAAATAAATAAATAAATAAAATAATAATAATAAATTTCTTATTAAAATCTTTCTATTAGTCCTGTGGTCCACTTCTCCTTTTCTTATATTATTAGTGTCTTTAATTTTTTATTTCAATAGGTAATTCTGATGTACTCCCCTACGACTATTACTCTATACATCCTATGAGCTTTCTCTCTGTATTAAGTCCAAAATTAACACTTCTCTTCTAAATCCACTACCTGAGCCCCAGATCTCTATCTATCTAAATGTCTCTGGAACAGTTCCTTCTGAATGTCTACAGGTGCTCCACTCTCAGAATGTAAAACATCTTTATTACCTTATCCTTGATCCCACATGAACAAAAGACCCACAAAAATAAATTTAAAAATTAATGAAAGACAAATAACAATGTAAAAAGAGGGGGGAAGTTCAGAAAACTTGTCTATTCTTTTCCACGTTTTCTCTGTTTATTACCCGAGAAGACCTGTTATGCCACCTTTTAAAACTCTGTTGTATCTGTCTCCTTTTTATTCTTAGCTTTGGCTGCTTTGATAGCCTCCTGTTTTACCTTTCTCATCTCAGCATTATAGTATTCATTTGCACAAGCATAGTTTTTCCCCCTGTTTTTGAAATGTAAATTTGATTGTATTGGTTCTCTTTTGGACCTTCAGTGACTTTTTGGTGACTACAAGGTGAAGCTCATGTTCCTTAAAATGGCATCAAAAAACACCTTCAAGTCCTGGCTCCTTCCTCTAACTTGCCTCATTTTTTTTTTTTTTAAACCACTTGCCAATATACAATCTGGCTCTAACAATATCAAATTTATTTGCAGCTTTCGATTGTAGTTTCTCTACTTGGAATTGCCTTCTATTTTGATCATTCTACTTTATTTATACATGATTGCACCCCCCTAAAAAAAACTTATCATCATAAAACCTGATATACACCTTCATCTCTTTAAATAACTATCTTTATTTGGAGTTTTAACTCCTTAAGGGCAGGCAGATGACCTATTAATTTTATGTCTCAGTCCTTAATGCATTTTAAGCAATGAAATGTGTTCAGTGAATGAAAATTTTTAAAGGGATATTGATTTAGAAAAATCTGTTTGGGGTCACCTCGGTGGCTCAGTCAGTTAAGCATCTGCCTTTGGTTCAGGTCATGATCTCAGGGTTCTGGGATCAAGCCCCAACATCATCGGGCTCCCTGCTCAGCAGGAAGTCTGCCTCTCCATCTTCCACTGCCCTTCCCTCTGCTCATTCTCACACTCTCTCTAATAAATAAATAAAATCTTAAAAAAAAAAGAAAAGAAAAGAAAAATCTGTTGGGTCCAGATTTTAAGAGGCCCTGAATATCAGACTAAAAAACTTCTTTATTCTGCAAACATCAAGACTTCATTTGTGATTCTTTTTTTTTATTTTTTTAAGATTTTATTTATTTATTTGACAGAGAGAGACACAGCAAGAGAGGGAACACAAGAAGGGGGAGTGGGAGAGGGAGAAGCAGGCTTCCCACGGAGCAAGGAGCCCAATGCGGGGCTCGATTCCAGGACCCTGGGATCATGACCTGAGCCGAAGGCAGCCGCTTAACCAACTGAGCCACCCAAGCGCCCCTCCATTTGTGATTCTTTATCAGGGTCATGATTTAAAAAACAAGGTGAATGCTTACATGGCATTTACTATATGCCAAGTTCTGTTCTGAGTTTATTTAATATTAATATACTCATTTAATTATTGCCTCTTTTCTTACAGCTTGGGAAACTGAGGCACAGAATCATTAAATATTTTACCCAAAGACACAGAGTCAGTGTTGGGGCCGAGATTCTGACCTAAGTCACCTGGCTTGCTGATTGATGCCAGTACTCACTCTGAGAACACATTCAATGATATATTATAGCATGATTACAACCTTGGGATTAACTGGGAAGAGTAGAGGCAGGGAGACCAGTTAAAGGACTATTGTGTACTATGATGATACTTTGAACCAAATGTTAATGCTTGGTACAGAATTGTGAGCAGCATCTGGTTCTCATATAGCCTTAAGGATTAATTTTAGAGATCCTCAAGGAATTAAACATAGGGAATTTAAGAGACGTCGACTGCAAAGGCAGTATACAGGAAAACGTGGAGTGGGTTTTATTCATGAGGGTGTCTGAAAACTAAAATGGAGTGGGATATCATGGTACGTAGTTGGACAGTATTGGTCCTTCGTGCTTTGGCCATATTGTGTAATGGAGATTTACCAAAGATGTATGAGAAGCATAAGGCTATAAAAAGTTAACTATTGAAAGTAAAACTCTTGACACATTTTACTTAAAGCAGATGAGAAAAGGTGCTATGTTGTAGGCTCCTGACGGTGCAGAGGGATTTCTGAATTCAAAATGCAGCTAAGGTATAAAGTTCTCAGTTTTGCCTTAGAAGGATCTCTAGAAATGAAGCTGACAGAAACATCCGAGAACATTTTAGTTGCTTTTACAATTCCCAAAGCTCCACCATAAATTTAATTCTTAGTGTTTTAAATGATTACATTTTAAGGTACATAAACCTGGGTTATACAAATACCGGTGTTATAGTAACATCTTTAGACAAGACAAGCACAAAGGTATAAATGCCTAAACTGGAGGAAACTTGAAACCCTCATCTTAATTCCTAAATGTAGTATTGCTAACTTGTGACAGACAGACGGATAGGCAGCCATTTTTGTGTGTGTTTTAAAATAACTGGGAGCATAGTTAAAATTTTATACATCAAGTGACTGCTATTGAATGTTGCAGGTGAGATGTGGTTTTTTTTATTTTATTTAAAATATTTAATGGGGGGGGGGGGGGGGGGAGCAAATATTTGAAATTTGGAAAACCCTAAACTTTTTGGTAAGGAATTGTAATTTCCATTTCCATTTTCTTTAAGGACATAAAAGGTTGATAATTGATGTAGTTAAATTGAACCATAACCATTGGTGATCATGGGGCAGGTAATTGGAGCCTGCAGAGGAAGTTATAATCTAGGAATTTAAAAAATTAGATCCTGAAGTTTATGTTTAATTGCATCAATTTCTGTATTTATGTGAATTTATAAACTGCAGAAAGTTTTGAATGAGGTTGATCTTGTCTAATATAAGTAAATGAGTCTGTAGACCGTGATCTCCCCAAACTAAAAAGTACAGTACTTGGAATTGTGTTCTTTATGGTTGTAGTGTTGGTAAAGCACTAATAAGCAGAAAATAAAGGAATTACACAGTGGGAAAAAAAAAAAAAAAAAAACTATTGTGTTAATCCAGGCTCAAGGCAGACTGAAAAAGATATTTCAAAGAATTGCATGATTTACTGATACATGGACATGTGGGTGATAAAATATGGTAGAAAGAGGAATCAAGGATAACACTAAGTTTTCCTGTCCAGTTGTTAGGAAAATAATGAGGTCATGTGAAAAACAGAGAATTGGGAAGTGAAGGAGAGTATTTTTTGGAGTAGTACATTCAGTATTACACATTCTGGTAGATATGTCCAATAAACAAGGTGGTAGAACTGAAGAGGTGAGAAATGACAAGAGTTTTGAAGTGAGCAAAGGGATAGAAACCAGAAAAGAGAATATAGTCATAATTTCAATGAACTCTACTAACTCCCTTCCAACAGCAATTACCAAAGTGTGGTCCATCTATATTAGCAGGTGCTGTATACCAAAAAGGTGAAACCACTGTGGTCTCAGGAACACACAGTGGAAAAGTTCAGGAAACACTTAGCATAATAATATTCCTAGGCTGATGCCACATACATTTACCTTTACAGTCCAATTCATCAGAATTGTCCCCACAGTCATTTTCACCATCACATAACTTGCTGTGAGGAAAGCAACGCCGATTGTAGCAGGACTTGAAACCTCTTCTACAGCTTCTGTTTTCTTATAAAGAAAAGTAGAAACAAAATTGGAGGTCTTATAGAGATATTTTTACAAATAGAAAATCACAGATGAGTTCTCATGTCATAATGATTGGATTGTGGATCTATAAAAAAAGTGCTATGCAGTATCAAAGCTCTGGATTAGAATATTCATGCATTATCAAGTAATTCATTCATTAAAAGACCTTTTGACTGAGTGCTTTAACTTCAGTGATTCACATTTGGAGATGTCTTCAAATTATACCACATTATTGTTTCTGATATTTGGGTCAGCACAGAAACAAACATATATTCAACTCTCAAGATATAAGTCTGTAACTCAAAAGTCCTAAGACACTCTCAACACCTATCCCCTATCTCCTCTGCATTTCACAAGGCTTTCATAACAAGACAAAACAAGGGGTAAAATACGTATTCCTGAATCAGTGAATCAGAGGGTTACCTAAATATCCATAAATTTCTCTTAAACATCATCTAAAAATGTCTACCAGAATTTCCTAAGGAGAAGAATAATTGCCTTCTGAATTCTATTTACCTTGAAGAGAGTCTCCTGACATTTTCCAGTTTCTGGCAGAAGGTACCACTTAGAATAATAATAGCTGCCATTTACTGAACACTAATTTTGTGTCTGGCTCTATATGGAGCAAATGTAAACATACATTTGTTTATTTCGTGCTCTAAACCAACATTCAAACTAGGTTTGTTTTGTAGTGAGAAACTAAAATATGGAGAAGTACCCTTGCTCTTACTAGTCATTCACTAGTAGGGTTAGAAACAAAGATTTAACCTCAGGTGTGATTACAAAGCCTAGAATCTACCTGGGGTTGTCAAACTACAGCCCACAGGCGAAATGCAGCCTGGAGCCTGTTTTTGTATAGCTCTGACACTAAGAATGGTTTTTATATTTTGAAACAGTTGTAAACCAAAATTTTTTAAATAAAGGATATTTCACAGAGAGCATTTTTGGCCCACAGAACCTAAAATACTTAACTAGCTAACCCTTTGCAGTTAAAAGTTGCCAACCCCTGCTCATGTGAATATTATTTTGCTTCTCAGAAGGTGAAAATAATGTGAAATATATTTTCAAGACAATTCATAATAAAAGCAAATTTGCAAGCTGACTATTATTATATTTTTATATCCTTTAATATTTTCATAGTGTATAGGGTATGACCATTCATTCAAATGAATATGCCATTTGAGGTAAATTCACTAAAATTTTAGTTACGGATCAGCCATGGGCAAATTACATGTGACTATCATTTTAACTGAGAGTGTGTGATCCTGCAACATAAAAGAATGCGAGAACTGCCTGCAAATTTCCCAAACTCTACCTTCCTCTTATTTTAACCGCTCTTTGATTATTTAGGTATAATTATTATCTAATAGAACAAAGGAGAAAAGTAGAAATCAAATATAGCAACTCCACATACAGATTCCTGAATTTTATAGAGCATACAATACCAATACTCTAATATTATAGTGCAAAAATAAATCATACCAATTTAGAAATAATCTGGAACAATTTTACAATAACTATTAATGATTACACATATACAACTTTCCAGGAAAAATAATGTTGTGATGAAGGCAAATATCAGTTGCTTACTGGGCTCCAAAAGCCAATCTCTACCCCCAAGAGAGAGTGAAAGGTTGACTATCACTTAGTGTCACCTACAAGGCACAGCTGGAGGAATTCCATGCTTGATGAGGAGGCTGGTTAATGCAATCAGCCTTTGTGCCCAAAGGCACTAACCCTGGGCCAATCCTGGAGGCAAGAATAAGGACAACTCTTTGGTATCAACTCAACAGCGTGCTATTATTGACTGATAGCAGAACTTTGCTGCCTAGTAAACTTACAATATCCACCAGTAACTAATATTTCTGCCTTACATTTTTAGGAATGCAATCCTAAAACCTATCTCTACATGACTAGACAGCCTAAAAGAAAGGCCCCTGTTGTATTTAAACTTGAACTTTGTAGATGGAAAGCCATGAGGAAATTCTTCACTGAATATGGTGGGTCCCAAATAGGACATAAGGAGTCCCATTTGAAAACACAAAGCCAAGGGGCGCCTGGGTGGCTCAGTTGGTTAAACGTCTGCCTTCGGCTCAGGTCATGATCCCAGGGTCCTGGGATCGAGTCCCACATCGAGTTCCCTCCTCGGCGGGAAGCCTGCTCTCCCCCTCCCACTCCCGCTGCTTGTGTTCCTGCTCTCGCTGTCTCTCTCTCTGTCAAATAAATAAATAAAATCTTAAAAAAAAAAAAAAAAGAAAAAGAAAACACAAAGCCAAAATCCATTACCTTAGACCTACATGTTAATGAGAGACATTAAGGAAATCATACATGTGAACTAAATGGAGACAACCAAACCAAAAACTATGAAAATAATTACAAACTTCTCTCTGAAGTGAAGACATACATCACATATGAGACACTTACCACAGTAGAGCAGTTTTTCGTCTGACTTATCCTTACAGTGAGGCACTCCATCACAGGTGAGCTGATAGTCAATACACTCTCCGTTTCCGCACTCAAATTCTGAATACATGTTGCAAGATGAATTTTTAGCTGAAAGGGATCAATGTTTTGACTCACTAACAAACATTTCTGATACCATGACAATTTTTTTTCCTTAATCTTTATTATAAAACGGAACTAAAATTTATCAAAATATAAAATCAAATAAAGGGCAATGGTTTATGGCATTTCTTTAACCAAAACAATTAAAAAGAACACCTTTTTGTTTGCTGTTTTTACGTTCCATTTCTAAAATTTTCAGGAGTTGCCTCACTTCATTTTTCTTTTATACCTATTTGTATATTTTGCTAATTATTTTGTGACCGTATATGTGTGGGAAGAAGATGGGCTTACATTTGAGTGATCTTGCTTAGCAGTCTACCTTAAAAATAAATAGTAAAAAGGAGCCAGTTAAAGGAGTTCTGTACGTATTGAGAGAGGTTTTTTTGTGTGTGTGTTTTCTTATTGAAAACTATAATATATTCTTCAATACACTGAAATTTTCCAGTACATAGAGTTTTCATTTTTATTTCTTCATTTATTTTTGTTTGAGTATAGTTGAAACATTAGTTTCAGGTGTAGAGTTCTCATATTTTTATGCTTGACTTTATTCATCTCATCTAAATCTACCTCCAACTGATATTCCTCCCCAGCTACCTTTTTAAAAAGTCTCAGTAGCAGCTTTTGTCATTCAGAAGTACTGGAATTGCTCTTGTTCTATCCATGGTGAGAGGTACCAGGGGTAGGACGGCCACACCGGGCCAGCAACTACTCTTTGAGATGCACAGGAAACCGTGGGTTGAACTGAATCATGTGCACCAGAAGCTTATGGGCTCCAAATGACCACTGCCATCATGTCCCACTTCTAAATCTCAAGATTTTCATAATAAATTAAAAGCCTGAGTTTTTATGTGACTTGCCCAATCTGTGAGCCCAGACCAATAGCAACAAAGTACAAACAAAAAACATCTTTCTACAGCTAGGTTTCATCCCTGGAATGACAGTATGTGACCCCTGTTTTAGAAAGAACTCTCCTGAGGAAAATAGACCTATTTTTATTCTTAAGTAATAGATTCACCAGCAAACATTTGGAATCCAATTTTGTGCTCACATTATGTGTTGTTTGCTTGCTTGTACTCACTCCATTGCTTGTTGAGTAATTGTACAGTGAAATCCAGTCATGCTAATTATATTAGAGGTAATTGGAATTCATTTATCTCTACTAATGCAGAAAACATAGCTTAATTTTATAATTTACTATCAATTTCTTTTCAAAGCTGTATTTTAGAAATATTCAATTACACAGCTACCAATACTATTTGAAGTTTATAAAACTATAAAAATAAAGTTTTATTTTATAAAATAAAAAAGTTTTATTTCTTTATTATTCCTAGAATTTATCTCATTTTACAGATTATTTACCTATCTATTGTCTATGACTTCTAACTGAACTCTTCCAATGTTCATTTTTTTCACTTTCCAAAAAAAATTTTTTTTTCTTGGTGCAGACTAAATTTGGCTGGTCAGGTAGAAAGTCATTTTAGAGAAAGTAACAAAGAATTTAAAAGTCTAAAAATATCATTAACTTCAAAGGAACAAGTCTTAAGAAGGGTACTGACATTACCGCATATGATCACATTCGAGCATGAACTGAACAAAATTCACTTACTGAGAGGCTATTGACTTTCCCAAATTATTCTATCTACTTTCAACACATCTTGTTTAACTTCTCACTTCTAATGAAAACTAACTGTTATGATAGAAAATGCAAATTTTGCTTTTATAATCATTATGCCTCTGAGGGACAAATATTCACAACAAAAATGTTTTTATTATGTAAAATCAAATCTTACATAAACACAATTCTTGCTTAGGTACATTCATTTGAAATAGCATTGAGTATTTTACGCTTCTTTGCAGAAACAAAAATATGGTTCAGTAGTCCTCTAACTCTCTTACAAGATAATTGCTTAAATTATATTTGTTATTCTTATTTCTGTTGTGGATGTTGACAAGGTTAGGAACGTTGTGTAAAATGGAATTGCCTAATCTTTCTGTCAAGAGTTATGACAACACCTGATTTTCCTTCCCTTGTCCTGAGGGAGGTGTTAGTAAACGGTCTTTCACCCCGTCAACACTGCCATTAACATTCATGAACTGCCCTGGGTGAACTAATTCAGATGTAGACATAGATATGCCAGAAACATCCTCATTTCCCAAAGATGGATTTGACAAGAAGTTACTCTCCAATCTCTCTGCTGGACCACAGGATTTCAATATGAATGCACCATGGATACAGGACGCTTCTAGAAAGGTCTGTCAGCTCTGAGGAATCCAGTATCACTCTACAGTTGCATGTGAGTACAACTGTGCTTGTTTAAAAGGTAGTTTTCTTGGGGCGCCTGGGTGGCTCAGTTGGTTAAGCGACTGCCTTCGGCTCAGGTCATGATCCTGGAGTCCCGGGATCGAGTCCCGCATCGGGCTCCCGGCTCGGCGGGGAGCCTGCTTCTCCCTCTGACCCTCCCCCCTCTCATGTGCTCTCTGTCTCTCTCATTCTCTCTGTCTCAAATAAATAAATAAAAAATCTTTAAAAAAAAAAAAAAAAAAAAAAAAAAAATAAAAGGTAGTTTTCTTTCTGATTCATTCCCTCTCAGCCATAGAGAGAAGCAAGTGGCTTAGTAGGGACGGATGTATCTAATCTATTTTGGAGCAAGGACAGGCATCCACTGTGTACAAATAAGCCTTGCTGTTTTGACTAAAGGCATTGCTTTTCTGCTAGCTTGTAGTGACCTGTGAAAGAAACATGAGTGATTCTAATGCATGGCTAACACTCCGGGCTTACAGATGGCATCAGATCCAGACCATTACAGCTGAAACCACAAAAGCAAACTGAAAGAGAGAGTTTAAGCAATTGCCTGAGCAATTCAAGGAAGTGTTAGGTTACTAAGAAATATGGGGATTTGTGGCCTGAATTATTAAAATTGGCTGTCTTCATTTAAAGTTCACTGACCAATTGCATCATTCCCTTGTTTGCATGGGCACAGTCTTAAATATAAGTCTTTTACTTCTTTCACTAAGAGGTGCCCCTTGGGCTGTGGTACCAATTTGCAAAGTGAAAAGATATGTGTATATTCTTGTCTTAGGTGCAATAGTTTTCAAGGTAAAGAAAACGATGTTAAAGTGCCTGTATTAAGGTACACAACAGATAGAAGATCCTCCTGGTAAATAAAGACCAAAAGAAGAATGAAGATAAAGATGAAATATACTTATACCATCTATTACTTATTTTTATAATGTATACATATCCAGCTCGGTTGATTTTCTAAAATGAAGGTATAAGATGAGGATATAGAGAAGAGAAAAAAAAGCAGAACAATTGCCACATCCTGAGAGTGAGTTCACCAGTTTCCAACAAGATGTTTGTCTCTTGTCTTTCTTATACACAAATAGTCTTAATGTTAAGGATAAATTAACATTCTTTATGTTGCTGGCTAATTTCTCATGGCAATATTGGAACACTTGAATGCTTATTTATTTTGAAAACAGTTTGAAAATTTAGCTGCTAATAAGTGTATACTGTAATGGTACTAATTAAAGATTGTAATGCCTTTTGGGAGGTATAAACATCATGCAAGGCTGCAATGTTGCATTCTTAATTAACTGTTTGGAAATGATTACAAATAAGCTGCATGAGCCATTCTCTCTCATTTACATACTGTGAGGGACTGAGTGGTTTTACTACAAGGCTACTGATCTACTGCCTATATACTGGTTTATTTCAGCTTTAATTAATTTTGCTATTGACTTAATTCTCAAAGTTGTAACCACAACTTTTCACGTGATTTGCAGGTATTTCTCTAACCAATCCAACACCTTCCAGCCCGCAATAGGGAGTACACCATTTGTCACTGTTCTGGTTATCATTATCTATCCCATGGTGTTACAACTAAGTAGAATGGTGAATCGAGTTCTTTTTAGAATAGAGAGACATGCCAACTGGGCCTCTAAGATTGGAGGAGAGTACAACTTCATGAACACTAAAACAATTTCAGTGTCCATGTGTGCCTTTTGAGGAGTGATGTCATATCACATTTCATTGTCTTTACTTACTCACACATCTGTTGTCATCCAGTAATATTCGATCCCCCCTGCAGGAACAATTCACTCTCCCATTAGGAGTTAAAAGGCACAGGTCATGGCAACCTCCATTTAATAATGAACATGGAGAAAGTTCACCTGCAATGAAGAGGCTTTATTGGTAACATTTTATATTGAATTTCTATTCTATGTTAGATAGAGATTAACAGTAAACTGTTAGGCTGCCCCCATCTCTCAGAGATATAAACAAGGAAGATTCAGGACTTTTGAACATGCAAACATCACAAGAGATAAGAACATTAGAAAAACATGTAACATAAGTTATTACATTACATCTTCTAGAACATTAGTCAAGGATGCCACGGCATCAAATGAACTAGTAACACTTAAAAACACACTGACACTTCAGGCTGCAATTTTTGTAGATATTCCAGTGATTAAAGAACTTTTAAGCCCAGATGTAAAGCTTATTTATCAAGAAGTATTATTTTCATGGAAACAACTTGATTGGAATATTCAAAGATTGAGAGTGAGAGAGAATAAATTTCCAGAAACAAGTGATTAAAAAGGAATTGTTCTTCTGGTGAAAATTAAAAACTACAGAAGTTACCTTGAGCATTTCAGATAATTTTAATGTACTGAATAGTCAAATCCTAAACACTATCCCCAGGAACTTTAAGAAAACAAAATCCAACTAAGTATTGCTAGAAAACATAACTTTTTGAGAGATTATATAATTAAGAAATACATTTGGTTTCTAATGTAACTTACAGCTATTGGTGTCATTGGCAACAGCTATGATTCCCATTGGTTGATGTGGAATATCAGAACGAAGAATTTTTGTATCTCCTCCTGTGTACTTGTTGGAACGCAGAATAGCTCTTCTTCCCCAGTCTGACCAGAAGATAAAATTGTCATAAACAGCTAAACTGAGGAAAGTTCCTGGCCCAGATTTGACAATCACCTGAAATAAATGTAAATATATATATATTAAATGAATATATAGATATTTCTATATCCACATCTAGTTTTGCTTCAAAAAATTTAAAAAAATAAGATTAGTTGGATTTAATCAATAAAAATCATCAGATAAAAATGCATTTTACTAAATGTATTATCACAAAATTCTTTATAGCTTATTTTAAATGTTTTAATCATTCTTAGTGTTTACAATATGTTTATTTAATATTTTAAGTATATTTCTATTTACTAATCATTCATTTCATATAAGCAACTGCATTTTTTCAGTATTATGAAACAAAATCACCAGGTCAAAAACATGAGATTATGATTACTAATAAACATTTATCTTTATTAAGAATCATCAAACATCCAGTGAACACTCATCAGACTCTCAAAATATAAAAGGAACATAAAGAACTATAAGACCCAGGTTTTTCCTTCAGGAAAATTTTCACCATGAATGATTAAACCAGATATATATGTACTGGAAATAAAAGTTTAAAAGTAAATACCAAACTTCCACTTAGGGCCAAAATAAAGGACTAGATTACCTTCTTAATAAAACAACTAAAAAACTGAACAAAATATATAAAACAAGGCTTTTCAGTATATTGGACATCAGGTAACAAAGGACAAAGATTCCTAATTAATTTAGGAAATAAACTGAGTGTGTCTCATAATGGCCATGGCTAAAGCCCTGAGAGAGATTCAGGTAGCAGCATGGCAGAGAAGAACCCAACAGAACCTAGACAACACCCTGAGTGGGATAGGGCTGAGAATTAAAGGAGGACAATGGGGTTAGATCTCACAGGGAAGAGAATGTAATTGAAAGAGAACTCTAGATATCTGCATAGGGCTGTCCTAGGGGACTCAGCGAAGTACTATGCACATGCACAAGCATCTGAAGCAACAAGAATTAGAAGAGTTCCCAAAATTCACACAGGTCCATGAATTGTGCTTGTTAACACCAACGAGACTAGAAAACTTTCCAATTCATGGGAGTCTGGATAGAGTAGCTGGAAGGGTCTTGCCTCAGCAATGAATTAATTAACCCTAGACTAACTCTGCTCTACTCCTAACAAAACCTAAAGGAAGACCTCAAAGGATCAAACTGTTCCCAAATAGCTTAACTGTTTCCCAGGACAGAGCTCAGGTATTTTAATGGAAATATGAAAAAGTTACCACTAAGCTACTAGGCAAGAAAAGACGCAAAAGAAGAAGAAATGTCTCAAATTAATGCCCTCAACAAAAATGCTAAAACAAAAGTATAAAAAGGGGGGGGGGAATAAAGATCGAGAAATCAAAGAAATAGTAAAAAGAGAAAAAAGCAATAGAGAAAAATCAATGACATTTTATTTTTTTTAATTTTTTAAGTTTTTTTTTTTTTTAAGATTTTATTTATTTATTTGAGAGACAGAATGAGAGAGAGAGCACATGAGAGGGGGGAGGGTCAGAGGGAGAAGCAGACTCCCTGCTGAGCAGGGAGCCCGATGTGGGACTCGATCCTGGGACTCCAGGATCATGACCTGAGCTGAAGGCAGTCGCTCAACCAACTGAGCCACCCAGGCGCCCAATCAATGACATTTTAAAAAAATGGTTGAGAACCATAAAATGGACAATACATAATGATGAAGTGGGGTTTATTCCAGAAATAAAGATTGATCTAACATTTAAAAAATCTATTAGTATAATTTACCATACTAACAGACAAAAAAAGACAGCACATAGGAAGATCTTAATAAATGCAGAGAAATTATTTATAGGATCTAACATCCATTCCTGATAAAAACCCAGAATAGAAATTAAACTAAGAACAAGAGGAATGATCACTCTCACTTCTACTCAAACTTGTTCTAGAGTTTTTAGTCATTATAATAAGGCAAGAAAACAATTTTTGTTGTTGTTGTTACAGATTGGGGAAAAAAAGAGGATGAAATCAAACTGCATTTATTTGCAGGTGAGATAATCCTCTACATAAAAAATTCAATAGACTCTACAAAAAAATAAAAAGCTGCTTCGACTAACTAATATACCTAGTAAAGCTGTATGATACAAGATTGCTACAAAAAATTCTATATATTAACAATAAATAATTGAAAATTAAAATTAAAAAAAAATTTACAGTGGTATAAACAAATATGAAATACTTAGTGACTCATATAAAAATAGCTATAAAAACCTAAAAACTACAAAACATTGTTAAGAGAAACTAATAAAACCCCAAATAAATAAAGAGAAATGCCCTATTCATGGTTTGTAAGATTCAAAACTATTAAGATACCATCTCTCCTCAAACTGGTAAATTATACCTAATCCCCATAAAAACTCAGCAGACATTTTCTAGAAATTGACAAGCTAATTCCAAATTTTGTTTGGAAATACAAAATATCTAGAATACAAAAAAATGGTAAAAAATAAGTTGACCTAATAAATTGACAGTTACCAAGACAGCATAGTATTGGAAAAAGATAGAGAAATACATCAGTGAAACAGATGAAAGAGTTCGCAAACAGACCCAAACATATATGGATAACTAATTTTTGACAAAATTTTTAAAAAAGGAGAGTTTTTTCAACAAATGGTACTTGAATAAATAAATACGCATACACAAAAACTAAACTTCCATCTATATAAAAAAATCAACTGAAAGTATATCATAGACCTAAGTGCAAAATATAAACTATAAAACTTCTAAAGAAAAATATGGAAGAGAATTTTTATAATCTTGGGGTAAGCAAAGATTTCTTAGGTATGACATCAAAAGCATGATTCATGAGAAACATTAATAAAATGAACTCAGTCAAATTATAAAACTTCTACACTTCAAAGGACAGTGGTAAGACAATGAAAAGATAAGTCATAAACCCTAAAAAATATTTGCAAATCTTAGGTCTAGCAAAGGACCCATATTGAGTAAAAAAAAAAAAAAAAAAAACACTTCCAAAACTCAAAAATATAAAGAATATATAACCCAATAAAAAATGGGAAACAGTCTTGAAAAAACACTTTATTGAAGAAGATATATGCATGGCAAATAAACATATAAAAAGATTATTGACATCATTAGACATCAGGGAAATAAAGTTAAAATTACTGCACTATTCTTAGAATGAAACTAAAATGGCTGAACATGTGGAGGAACTTGTGGAAATAGAAAATGGTACAACCAACTTGGAAAACAATTTGGCATTTTCTTAAAAAGTTAAACATTCAACTACCATATGATCTACCCTTCTATTCCCTGGCATTTATTTACCCAAGGAAATTAAAGCATATATCTATATAAAGACTTGTACACAAATGTTCACAGCAGCTCTACTTTTAATAAGCACAAACTGGAAGCCACTTAATGTCCATGTACAGATTTATGCGTAAACAAACTGCATATATCCATATTATCCTATGCTTGGGTATGTCCTCAGGAGCTCGACTTTAGCAAAATTTTTGCTAAGTCAGTTTAGCCAGAATCTTGTTATCTAATCACCATCAATATCTGACTGAATTCTTCATCCCCTGTACTCTCCTGGTGAAGTCTGATCACTTTGGCCTGCCATCACCGAGAATCTTGTTAGGTCAGTGTACCCAGAATCCTCCCGTACTTCTGATGTTGCCTCTTAGAAATTGTCCATCCATTAGCAACCCACTCTGCTCCTTGGCTATAAATTTCTACTTTTCCTTGTGTTCAGTGTTGAGTGCATCTTTTCCCCCTACTACAAAATTCCACTGCAATACTCCCTTATATATCTTGTGATAGTCCTGAAAAAGCCTACATTGATGTTTTAACAAGTGTCATGGCTATACTTTTTCCTTAACACATACAATATAATACTACTGAGGGGGAAAAAGAAGATGAACTATTGATGCATGTAACAATATGGATGGATTTCAGAAGAATTATGCCAAGTGAAAGAAGCCAGGCAAAAAGAAATACATAGTATATGATACCACTCATATAAATTTAAAAATGCAAACTAATCTATGGTGACAAAACAAACAAACAAACAATGTTTCCCATGGACAGAGTGGGCAGGGCAGGATGGGAAGAAAGGGATTAAAGGGAAAATTAATGGATTTATCATCTAGTCATTTTATTTCGCTTTTGCTTCTAACCCTAAACCACAGGTGGCCTACCCAACTAGTTCTCAACTCTTTAGGAAATCAGTGGATGAACAGAGCAATAGTTAAATATGAGCATATACTTGTTAGTTGAATGAAGATCTCAGATATCCAGAAGAGAGAATGTGACATGAAAAATACAGAAAGAAAATAACCTTACCACGGATATACTTAGTCATCGTTTTGAATTAAGAATATATATTTTCTCTCTCTCTCTCCCTCCCCTCCCCCTTCCCTGCCCCAGCCCCCTGCAAGAAGGCAGGCACTGCAAGCCAGGAAGAGGGTTGTCACCTGAACCTGATCATACTGGCAACCTGATCTTGATTTCTCAGCCTCTAGAACTGTAAGAAATAAATGTCTTGTTGCTTAAGCCACCCAGTCTATGGTATTTTGTTATAGCAGCATGGGCTGATTAAGCCAACAGTTTCAGTCCTTCCTCTTAGAAGAGCCAAGTTTTAAGATTTATATCTACTTTAAGTTTCAATAAGTATTTTTTTTTTAAATTATAATGATGAAGGAAAGATTGTTTGCTATCAGAGTGTAAAAATGATAGCTGTTCCAATGTGCTATCTGGGAAGATTTTCCTGAGAATGGGGATGATGAATAGTCAATAGGAGAGGAAAAGAGAAAGACAGAAGGAAGGGCATGGAGCAGAGAGAAGACATGGTATAAAAGCCAAGAAGAAGGGGGAACATAAAATGTGGGGAAAATGAACAAAGAGTAAGGGAGCATGAAGGTAGCTCAGACATCTAAGAGGATCTCCTGAAAAGCCTGGTGAGAAAGGCCAAAAGGGCAAATGTATAGGGCTTTCCTTCTTATAGACCAAGGCCATGGATCTGAGTTTTGTTCTGAGAGTTATAGTAAATCACTCATGTTTTTTAAGCACATTAATATCATTATCGGTTTGTAGTTTTAAAGATTATTCTGCCTCTGGTGTAGAGACTAGATTAGATAAAAACAAAAGAGCTGCAGAGAGACCAATTAAGATCAGCTGCATTTGTCCAGAAAAAGGATAACACTTGATATTTTATGAAGGGTGAAGAAGAATACAAATAGCAGAGCAGTATTTGTAAACGAAGGACTTCCTAATTCACTTTTTATCAAAACTCATGAGGCTTTTCACTCATTCATTCATTCATTAGTCCTTTTACCATTATTTTTCTGTAAACAGTAAAAGCTAACACTTCATGAATGCTTACAATGTACGAGATGTGTATGCATTACAGGTATAAAACCTAATTTTAATCTTCACATTAACAGATAGGTAGAGACCATTTCATCTCACATTCATTGAAGAGGATTGAAGCTTAACAAGGTTATATAATCAACCCAAGATCACAGATTTACTAAGGGATTTGAGGCTATTTCAGACCCAAAGCAACTGAGATCTGATTTCAATTTTATATATAAAATTTGCAGGGAGCCTGAGTGGCTCAGTCAGTTAAACGTCTGCCTTCGACTCAGGTCATGATCCCAGGGTCCTGGGATAGAACTCTGAATGGGGCTCCCTGCTCAGCAGAGAGCCTGCTTCTCCCTCTCCCTTTGTCCCTCCCCTGCTTGTGCACTCTCTCTCTCTTTCTCTGCGAGACAAATAAATAAAATATTTAAAAAATAAATAAATAAATGAAAAATAAAATTTGCCCTAGGGGCTTCTGGGTGGCTCAGTGGTTAAGCATCTGCCTTCAGCTTTGGTCATGATTCCAGTGTCCTGGGATTGAGTCCCACACCCACCTCCCTTCTCAGCGGGGAGTCTGCTTCTCCCTCTCCATCTGCCCCTCCCCCAGCTTGTGCTGTTTCTCACTCGCTCTCTCTCTTAATAAATAAAATCTTTTTAAAAAATTTGCCTTAGTTAAAGAAAGTAGAGAAAGTCTTTGATATTAGCATATATGTATGTACTGTCTTTATTATTTTATCTATGCTCCTTCGAGTTAGGAACTATAGTAATACCTTTGATTCTCTTTTCCATCCAGTATCATATTTTGCATGAACTTTGATGAATCACTAAGAATGAAAACAAAATTTTAATAGATATAAATAAAATTTTTTAATGGATAACAAATAGCTAGGCTTATGACAATGAAAGTTTTTCTATGTTGTTACCAAAAGTCTATTTGGAATATAGCAACCTTTATGAATTTTAACACTGATTGAGTTTAGTAGTTTACTTCTCTACTTCTGCTGACACAGAGAAAGAGGAAAAAAAGCAACATTAAACTCAGTCTATAATTATACATGTGACTTTAATAGGGTACAGTAGGTTCTACTAAGAATTGAGCTGACTTCAGAAATCTCATTTCACTGGTTAGAGTTCCATGTGGAACAGAGACGTGAAATCCACTAAATTATACCTTTTCATCTCCATGTTAAAACATTTTTATCATAAGTTCACAAATACTGCACCTTGTAAGCTTAATCAGCATCTTTATTTACAGTGCAGAAGCTTTGTCATCATAAATTGCACTTTACCATGTTATATGGTAATGTACCATTATGGCATAATTTTGAGGCATTTTCACCTTGAACCTATAAATAGGCTCATGTTTCAAAATTAGAATTCATATTCATTCAGAAAATGCATTTCTTGACACAGCCACTTAATCTCACATGTGTCCTCTAGATAGACAATTAAATTGGTAATGCCACAAATACTTGAAATTACGTGTCACGAATTTAATCACTAATCACATGATTACCCATCTTGAAACTTCCCTGGTGCCTTATTGAAAGCATTAGAACCAATGAGAAAATACTAAAAATATTCAATTTTATAAACCAGACAACATAATTCCAACACCCAGATGCTAAAAGTTGAACCAAACAATTTAAAAGCCAAGCAAACAGGAAGCTTCCCGAAAACCCCAGTTGATTGCCTCACTGCCAGGATCATAAATGATCATTATGAGAAATGACAACTTGGCCCCTTGCCACAGTCAGGTGTGACAAGTGTTACAGGTTACAAAGAAACAACTGACGTTGTTCTAACTTTGGAGAGAATGGTGATGTGGTTAATCAGCAACTCAAAACTGAGAAATATCTAATTTAAGGATAGCTGGCTATATTTAACTTGCGTGACTGAGTTGAAGACTATGAAGTATCAAAACGTCATTAGTGTCCAAACAAATTTGAAAAGAACAACATTCACAGCAATCATCTAAAAGAGTGCCTATTGTGTTACCGGCCTTGGTTAAAGAGGCAAACCTGTCATAGAGGTAGATTAGAGAAGGAATTACTTTGATTTTATACTCCTTCTTTCTGATCTCTCTATTGACCATACTCAACCAGACACCAGAGGACAGTAAGTCAGGTGACCACAAGAAAGCCTGCTGGGGCCAGAGAACAGGTGGAAGAAGGTTTAACACTACATCCAGATCCAGAGGATACGCTTGAGAGAAGTAGTAGAAGGGAACCCTATTTTAGATTCATTATTTTGACCCAAATAAGCTATTTGCCTTCTTGGAACTCAGTCCCCTAATCTATAAAATGGGATAGTAAAAAGCAACGACTTAGCTTTGCTCTTATTTCAAGGAAAGAGATAGGATAAGATATTCTCTAAGGTCACACAGAGGACTAAAAAGAAGAATAAACTGTTATATCCCCCAAGTGTTATAGCCTCTCCTAACTGGAATTTGAGCAAGTTTCTAATGTTTTGATTATTGTGCTTTCATATATGATTGTGGTATTAAAGTTATAGTTTGTCCAAATTTCTAATTTAGATACATTAGTTTGAGAATCCAAAGCGGATAGTATTAATAAAGAGCAAACTTTAAAAAAAAAAAAAACTGAATCTATTTTTCAGTAAGTTCTTTCTGCTTTGAATTCCTTCCAAAAATGTCCACTGTGAGACCCATTCAGGAGTGACTTGAGAATCCTTTCCCTGCTGCCCAAAGCAAAATGGCTCCTTCCTCTGTATATCCAGACAGTGTCTACACACATTTATTATAACACTCAATAGAGAAAATCATAAGAGCTTATATTTTATCCATCTCCCTGGCAAGACTGAAATATTTGAAACCAGCAATTTTATCTTTCATTTTTGTAACTCAAGTGCTTAGAATAGAACATATTTAATGTTCGATGATTATCAAATCAGTTAATAAAAGAGTGATTAAAAAACATTTCTTCTTGTGTTTGAGTTTCCTTGTTTTGCTTCTCAATTTTTAAAGGTATATTTATCTGAACTTTGAACTCAGCTTTGTACTTTACTTGGTTGTGTACCCAAAGATATAATCTTTTCTTTGTAAAATGGCATTAGCAAATTTGTGTTTTACTGAAACACTCTAGGCATAATCTTCCTAGGATCACATTCATGCCTTTGATAAATATTTCAGTGCTGTTACTCTCTAGATCATTGTCTAAATACAACCCTCCTGGCATTTTAATATTTTACTAGGAAAAATGAAGAGCTAGTCAAAGAAGTATATATTAAATCAAAGCCTCGTATGTCAAAGCTATACTGAAATGCCAGTCTTAATTTTTCAAATTGGGATTTACTGAATATCTGACAAAAATCAAATACTATTTTAGATGCTACATTGTAAGAGGTTAAAAAAAAAAGTATTCTGCACAAAAGGATGATTATTTGTATGCATGAAGATGTGTTTTCCGGTGTGTGTATGTATGAGTAAAACTATACAGGAGAAGGGTAGAAAGAAATTCATTTAACACTACATCTGTAAAGAAAGTATAGCCTAGGATTATCAGCCTGGGCTCTGAAGTCAGAATGTTTGGGACTGTTTTTGAACTTTTTCTTATTGTGCAACCTGGGACTTGTTATTTCACTTCTCCTGGCCTCTCTTTCTTCTTCTTTAACAAAAAAGCAGAATTCATACGTATCGTAAAATTTTAGAAACTGTTAAATAATATTCATACAACACTCAGCATGTTTACATAATAAGCTCTTCATAAATGTTTGCTATAATTATTTTTGCATGATGTGGTAGCAATGAGATAAGCTTGTAAAGGTAGTTTTTTAAAATACTCTGAGTCTTATTCCTATTTTCAAAAGTGTTACAAATGATAAAGAATCAACTTAAAAAATAAACTTTTACAAGAGATTTCCATTTGTAAACAATGCTTTTTCAACTTCTGAGACCATCACATCATCAAACCTATGCTTACAGGTAAAATTAATGTCCACTTTGGTAAGATCCTTGAGTTCCATTTCTCTTTTGGTTGCACGTCAACTGGAAATTTCTGAGTCACAAAGGTTATTAAGCCAATTTATTAACTTTGAGGGAAAATTAAAAAGTAGTGATTTTAATTAAGCAAGTCATATTACATTGAAGCTGACTGTCCTGAAACTCCTATCACCCTGAGTGTTAGAACTCTAACTGATTTCCAATTTTGGAAATCAAAGATTTTTGTTTGTTGTATGTGTGAAGAGAGGGGTTATATCTCTTTGGAACATCCTGTTTTAAACATTCTAAACATTTGCTGTTCTGAACATTCTAAACATTTGCTAGCCAAAGCAAAACAAAGTAAAACAAAAAAATAACCCTCATTTGAGTTGGGGAAAGGGAGGTGGGTGGGGCGATGGGGTAACTGGGTGATGGGCAGTAAGGAAGGCATGTGACGTGATGAGCACTGGGTGTTAACTGAACTGATGAATCACTGAACATTATATTAAAAACCAATGATGTACTATACCTTGGCTAATCGATTTTAAATTTAAAAAGTAAAGATTAAAAAAAAAACACTCATTTGATTTGTTAAATGTCACTTTAAGAAAGTGATGACAGATTTGTCATTGAAGGTTACATCCAAAATGTGTACTTAAGTATTTTTATTTATTTTTATTATATTATCACTATTTATACTATGTAAAATTATAATATATGATATTATTATTTTACCGATACACTATATTTATTAAATCTTATACCTGTGGTCACAGGTTATTCCAAGGTCACTTCAATAAAGGTGAAAATATTTATAAAATTATATGTAATGGCAGCAAGGTGAGTTAATAAAACTCTATTTGAATTTTCATAAATATGTGGTAATATCTTAAAATACTTCTTTATTAATCAAATTAAAAGACATAACTGTTAAAAAAATAAAAATAAAAAAAAGACATAACTGTTGAAAAAAATAAACTCAATGAAAACTACTGTAGGATCAGGCTGCATTGACTATACATACTTTCATATACACATCTTCCTTACTATACATACAGTTTTTTCAGTCAACTTCGCTGAAGCATAATTTACATACAAAATGCGTTGAACTTATTTTTAACAATTGCAATAATCATGCACACACTCCTTTCCATCTCCAATTCCCAACCTCACACCCTTTTCCTCAGAAGTGAACACTGTCATCAGTTTCTTGAACGATAATACATTCTTGTAAAATGCTGCTTATTTTCAGAATGGCAAAAAGTCTTACACAGTTGTTAGCATGATTGCCTATGATCATTAAAATTAAGAAACATACTCTAGAAATGTGTCTCAATTTAAAATTCATCTTATTCAATAGAAGTCTATTAGATGAAGCAGAAACTCAAAACAAAAAATTAACAGTAATGTAAAAAAAAAGTAAGTAAAAAGTTACAACCTTTTTACATCCAGATGTGAGTGCATCTATACATCTAATCTTTTTTAAGATTCTTCAAAGTCCTTGAAATGGTTTATGATGTCTTATATGACCTGACCCCTGCTACCTGTCTGGAATTATCACCTACTATTCTCCATATTCATTCTCTATTCTGGCCACAGTGCTCTCCTGATTGTGTCTCAAATATATGAAATACATATAGGTTCTTCGCACTGGTTGTTCTCTATGCCTGAGAGACCCTTCCCCAAAATACCCACTTGGCCAGCTAGCTCACCCCCTTCAAGAATTAACTCAAAAGCACTTTTTCAATGAGGGAAACTTACCTTGATTTCCCTACTACAACCTGCCTCCCTCTATTATGTCACACTCAATTCTTTCTTCCAACTCTACTATATATGTTATAAAACTAATGAACTTCAAAAACATTGTGCTAAGTGAAAAAAGCTAGTCACAAAGGACCATATATATTGTATGATTCTATTTATATGAAATGTCCAGAATAGACAAATCCACAGAGACAGTATATGGATTTATGGTTGACAAAGGATGGGAGGAGGGAAGATCAAGGATTGATGGCTGAGGGTGCAAGGTTTCTCTGTAGTGTGATGAAATGTTCTAAAATCGATTGTGATAATAGTTGCACAACTCTGTGAATACACTAAAAGCATTTTATTGTATGTTTAATTTAAATGGGTGAGCTGTATGATATGAAATGGTATTATGGTCAAT
Source organism: Neomonachus schauinslandi (assembly GCF_002201575.2). Lineage (NCBI taxonomy): Eukaryota > Metazoa > Chordata > Mammalia > Carnivora > Phocidae > Neomonachus > Neomonachus schauinslandi. The sequence goes on from NC_058405.1 coordinate 105,253,445, forward strand.
CTGTTTAAAAAAGAAAAAGAGGGAGGAAGAAGTAGAAGTGGTGGAGACATGATTTGATTCTAGGCTCCAGGAACAATGCCCTTAACTATGACAGCATAGAGGTAACAACAGCAAAAAAAAAAGAGCAAAATACAATATCTGCTCTTAAAAAATAAATATATAGGCTACAACATCAAATAATACATTTTATTTTTTATAAAAATACACAAAACACATGTAGTAGCCATGTATATATATACATACACACACATACATACACATGCAATACATATATACACATACATATACATACATACACACACAATGTCCAGGTAATACAAGGACAATTGAAGATGTTAAACAATGCCATAGTATGCAATATGCAAATCTAGACTTTGAAACTCTACATGCCATGTTACCTGGTTTTTACAACAGAAAATTGCAAATAACAAATTCCAAATAACAAAGTTAGAGTGGACCCTATATTAAAGAGATTTAAGAGACATATCAGTGATTGACAATATATGGAATTTATCTGGATCCCAATTCAGACTGAGATGCAGATGATAGGCTCATATATGTAGAATATCCTAAGGAAGCCACAAAAAATTTACCAGAACTAATAAATGAGCTGAGTAAGTTCAGAGAATAGAAAAAAAACCAATTTTATTTGTGTATACTAGCAAAAAAAGTTGCAAATTAAAATTAAATTAAATGAAAATTGTAATAACAACACAAAATATTACATACTCTGGGGCAGGAAAAGTATGTGTGGAATATACTGAGAGGGCAGAAAATAACGACTTGTTCAAAAAATGATGGGGCATGTCAAGAGAAGGCAGGATTCCACCTGCAAAGCTTCTCAATGACCATATATGGGACAATTTGAGTAACAAAAAATAATGGTAATAGATTATAATGCATAGAATAAAATAAATTTCTATGATTCCATACTGACATAAATAATTGAAAAAATAAAAGATAAATAAATAAATGGAAGGATGGCAAGAGGAAGTTCTTCTTTACAGGAGATTTTCAATTAATAAATGTAGAAGGAACTGACTAAAATTGAAAACTATCACTTGACACCTACTACAGTAATTGTTTCAGTCAGGAATCATGGACACGTGCTAAAATCCAAAGACTCTTTTCCCAAGAATATTTATTAATTTCATAGGGACAAAAAGTAAATTTACAGTGGAATCAGATGTCACTTTAACCAAGTGATTAAAATTAATATCACTTCTAATGAAACATACCCTTGTCATGTGCCTTTTGATGTGATACTCTAAGAAGAACACAATATCACTATAGTAGTTTCTCTCCCAAAATTTTTAACCAGAATTAAATCATGAGGAAATATCAAATAAACCCAAATTGAGGGATATTCTAAAACAACAAGCCAACACTCTTCAGAAGTATCAAGACAAAGTTAGAAAAAGATTGGGCAATGTCTTAGATTATAGGCAAATAAGGAAACAGGATAATTAATTGCAATGTGTAATCCAGGACCGGAACTCGGTCCAGAAAAATAGACTTTATTGGTACAATTGAAATTTGAGAAAGATTTATCGATCAATTAATAGTTTAATATCAATTATAATTATATTATAGTTGTAACTATATTATTAGGGAAGGGCATACTCTTCATACTATTTTTTTACTTATTATGTCTCAAACTATTTCAAAATTAAAGAGCTAAAATAAAACTACAAAATAATAAGTATAAAATATTTAAAAAACATTTAATAAAATGTACACAAGACCTGCAAACTGAAAACTGACAAATATTAATGAGAAAATTAAAGAAGACACATAAGACAACATATACCATATTTATCAATCACAAGACTCATTACTATTAAAATATCAATTTTCCCCATAATTTATCTATACATAGAGTGAAATCTCAAACAAAATTCCAGCAAAATTTTTGTTGGAATTCTCAAACTGATTATAAAATTTGCACAGAGATAAAAAAAAAATCCAGAAGAACCTATTCATTATACTTATTTAATTTTTCACAAAGGTACAGAGATAATTCCATGAGGAAAAGGTGGTCTTTTCAACAAATGGAGTTGAAACAACTGAATATAGATACATGTGTGTGAATGTGGATGTACAGAAAGGACATCCGGACAAAAGGACGGAAGGGGAAGAGGGAGGGAGAAAGAAGGACCTCCAGGCCCAGATGATTTCAATAGTGACTTCTCTCATGTAGTCAAAAAAGAAACAAGACCTGCACAAACTTTTTCAGAAAATAGAGCAGAAGGAAGTGCTTTCCAACTCATTCTATGAGACTAGAATAACCCTAACATCTAAATCTAACAAAGATATTAAAAGGAAAGAAAATTACAGATCAGTATTTGTTATGACTATCCATGCAAATATTTTAAACAAAAAATAATAATTCAGATCTAAGCTGATATGGAAACAATAACACATGATGATCAAGTATAGCTCATCTCAGGAATGCATGATTATTTTAGTATTCAAAAAGCAATTAATATGTAATTCACTATATGTATTAATGCAATAAAGCAGAAAAAAAACATGTCAATAGATGTAGAAAAAGCATTTGATGAAAATCAAAACCTATTCTTGATGAAACAATCAGCAAATTAGAAATAGAAGGAAATTTCCTCAAATTGATAAAGGATATTAATGAATACCCTAAAGCTAACATGTAACTCATTGGTGAAAGCCTGAATTGTTTCCCCATAAAATTTTAAAACTCCTGGAAAGAAACAGAATAAAATCTTTTTTTATCTTTTTATCTTTTTTTATCTTTTTATCTTTTTTTATCTTGAGGTAGGCAAAAATTTCTTAGATAAATGCAAATAGCATGAACCATAAAGGAAATAATTGATAAATTTAAATTCATCAAAATTAAAACATTTTTTTCCTTCAGATACATTACTAAAAAAATAAATGGATAAAAGGCAAGCCACAAAGCAAGAGAAAATACGCATATCATATTTATCAGGCAAAGTACTTAGAATCAAATTAAATAAACCCTAGGACTCAATCATAAGAAAGCAAAAAAAATTTTTTAAAAAGTAAATAAATAAAGATCAACAAGAGATGTTAACAGCTATTTCACAAAGAGAATAGATAAGCGGCCAGTAGCCACATGAAAAGATGCTCAACATTATTAGCACAAGAAAATGGAAATTAAAGCCACAATGAGATATTAATATACACTCTTGAGTGGGTGAGAATGTGGAGTAACTGGAACTCTCATATGCAGTTGGTGGGACAGTTAAATGGTACAGTTACTTTGGAAAACTCTTTCACCGTTTTTTTATTTTTTTAATTAAACATGCACCAATCAAATGCCTCAGCCAATAAAAGCATATGAGGAAACGTTATGGAGTGATAGAAATGTACTATATCTTGATTGTGGTAGTCATTATACAATCTTACACATTTTTCAAATGTCACCAATTGTATACTTAAATTCAGTGAATTTATCTTATATAAATTATGATTTAGACTCAATTGATTTTTTAAAAAGATAATTGCAAACATTTTGACTGGATAATTTGATGAATTAAGGTAGTACTATTTTTTAAGATACAATAAAGTTACTTTGATTATAAAAACTAAATACAAAAAATAATTTCCTATCATTTACAGTCACATAATAAAATGCTTACGGGTACAAGGTTTAAATGTCTAAGAGATGCTTCAAAATCATCCATAGACTAGAAGTGTGAGGGGGTATTTAAGCAAACAAAACTTACCATATATTAAGAATTATTGAAGTTGGGTGACTGGTACGTGAGGTACATTATACTATTGTCTCTACTTCTGTAGCCTTTTGAAAATTTTTAAAAATGTAAAATAAATAAAAGTTAAATGTAAGAGAAGAAACTTAAATTAGTTGTCCTTATTATAACTACCCCATGATATAAGATGGTATATATTTTTAATACCAAGAAATAAGGTTCAAAGTGCACCAAGTAAGTTGCAGAACCAAGTTTCGAAAACAAAGTTTCCTACATCCAATCCATGACTCCCTACACATTCTGTTATCACACACACACACACACACACACACACACACACACAGCTAATGAGCTAAAGACAACAGATTTAGACTAACAAAGACTCCAAGATTCTTAAGAGAATAGGTGGAGCAGTCTTAGAGACTGTTAATAGTCAAGGAGTCCTTTAAATAAAACTTGATATTTTCTGTTTTATTCAGCTATTGCTTAAAAAGCTCAAGTTTGTAAACACATTTTCCTTTTATCTGTCATAATCATTTTTAAAAAATTGTTCGCTGAATATTTTTGAAGGAAAAATGATTTTAAAAAGCAACACTGTTCTGACAGTTCACAATTATATAGCTCAACCTTGGGAAGTGGGTTAATGTCTTCTTAATGTTGCAGCCACCTTCCTGTCTACCAGTGCCACTTTTCTGACTTAAAACTACAGAACTGGGTGTTACTCAAAAAATGGAATGTTTTTATCAAAAAGATTTCCTGAGAAAATTGATTCATTATGCCAACATTTTACAGTACTTTCAATCATGTTTTAATATTAAGAATACTGCTTTCCTTGAATTATGTTCAAAACAAAATATTCAGAAGAGTTTAAAGCTATTGGAACCACTTGCCATAGCTGAATCCAGGGCAAATGTCTTTTAAATGATGAAGTACATACTTCATCCACAATTTATCAAAAGACATAGAGTGAGAAAGATGAATGGATTGACTTGGACATCCAAAAGCCTATGGTCTGTTTCTTCTGAGGCAATAATAACGTTGATGATTCTTCATTACTCTAGGTGTTTAAACCTTTTGAGGAAAGAGGGGTGGACAGGATAATCAATAGAGACACGGCTGTTTTAGATGATGTACCAATAATTTGTCAGTAATACAGAGTCAACTCATTCCGTATTCATGGAAGAACAATTTTATTCAAAAAATAAGCAATTTTATTTTTAGTTTATTTTAGTTTCAATTTTTTATTTAAATTCTACTTAGTTAACACATAGTGTAATATTGGTTTCAAAAGTCGAATTTAGTGATTCATCACTTACATACAACACCCAGTGCTTATCACAACAAGCGCCCTCCTTAATCCCCATCACCCAGTTAGCCCATCCACCACCCACCTTCCCTTCAGCAACCCTCAGTTTGTTCTGTATAGTTAAGAGTTTCTATTGGTTTGCTTCCCTCTCTCTTTTTTGTTTCCCTTCCCCTATGTTCATCTGATTTGTTTCTTAAAATCCACATATGAGTAAAATCATATGGTATTTGTCTTTCTCTGATGGACTTATTTTGCTTAACATAATACAGTCTAGCTCCATCCACATCGTTGCAAATAACAAGATTCCATTCTTTTTGATGGCTGAGTAATATCTCAAAATCTATCTATCTATCTATCTATCTATCTATCTATCTATCTATCTATTATCTATCTATCATCTATCAGATATGGTATCTATCTATCATCTATCTATTCTATCTAAAGAAGATGTGTTATATATCCATTTATCCGTCAATGGACATTTGGGCTCTTTCCAAAATTTGGCTATTGTTGATAATGCAGCTATAAACATCAGAGTGTATGTCTCCCTTTGAATCAGTATTTTTATATCTTTTGGGTAAATACCAAGTGGTGCAATTGCTGGGACTCAGGGTAGTTCTATCTTTAACTTTTTTGAGGAACCTCCATACCTATTTTCCAGAGTGACAAAACATAAGCAATTTTAAAGCATGATTGCACTTGGGTAATAGGAGCTTTGAGTAGATAAACACAGTATCACATTACAACATGAACTCCTCCTATACCCACCAGTTCTTATGAATTAAGATCTTCTATTTCATCAATTTGTAATGAGCCCTAATCATTCAGTTTTCCTCCAAACTTTCTTTGTAATCTGGGAGTAAATTAATATTCCTTTAGCTATTTACTTCAACAATAATATATTGTCTTCCACAGACAACATCCTAGACTGAGCAGAGATGTTTTCTATTAGAATTTCATACCACTTTAATCAAATAAATTATATGAATGCTATTTCCAAATGTTATACCAAGAGGAATTTTCAACATACATTTATCAGGTTCATTCTCAATACTGTCGTGTATAATGCTCAAAAAGCAAACACTGAAATATGAATACTCATGTATTCAGTAAAATAATTTGTATTCCATGCTAGGAGAAAAAAAATCAGTGAAAACTACTTGATATTCACTACTAAGAAATCTTGCTGACCTCCAAAATATTTAACCTCTACGGCATAAAAATGGAGATCTTTTTATTCCACTCATCAATAGCTCTTCCTCACTTAAACATTATAATTTTTGAAGATGGAAACATAAATATATGCAGAATATCAAGTATTTCTTGCCATGTATATTTTTTAATTAAAAATAAGAAGAAAAGCAAGTCAAACAGACTCTGAGACCCCCCCTTTTAATTGTCTAAAATCAGAAGAAGTATTTCAAATAAAAGCTGGGCTGCAGTGTAAGAGAGATCAAAATTTGAGCTTTTCAGCCTAACTTAAAACCAGTCATAGGAAATGTTTCAGAAACATTGCTATCTTGAAAGACCTAGTTATATATTTTTAAAAGTGTATCTTTCAATAAACATTAGTGTACTTTATCTGCAGTATAAGACAGCATTAGCCTAGATTTTTTGTGTTTCGTTTTCCAGAGGAAAAAACTAAGGCACCAAGAGGAAAACCTTTTTTTCACTCCAGCTTCTAAGTGAGATAACAGTAAACAGAAAAATATGGTAAATGTATCCCATTTCCTTCTAATTCTTTATTATGTATATGTTATATATGTGTATATATAAATACATATTTAATCATGATTTTATATGAAAGTTTACAGTATACATTTAATATGTCACATAAGGAAGTTGTTTTATATATCATTTTTTTCTGAATTAGGTTTTTTAGGACTATACTATGACCACAGCATAATTTAAACCACATAATTATAAAATACTAGAAAATGAAAATTTAAGAATCTTTCATTTTGTATCCTTATGGCAAGATGCAGTATGTATATACAATGAAATATTACTCCATCATAAAGAAAGAATGAAATCTTGCCATTTCCAGCAAAGTGGATGGACCTAGAGGGTATAATACTAAGTGAAATAAGTCAGTCAGGAAGACAAATATCATACGATTTCCCTTATATGTGGAATTTAAGAAACAAAACAGATGAACAAAAGAAAAAAAAAAGAGACAAACCAAAAAATAGAGTCTTAACTAGGGAGAACAAACAAATGATTACCAGAGGGGAAAGGTTGGTGGGGGAGGGGTGAAATAGGTGAAGGGAATTAAATCATCATCATCATCATCATCATCATTATCTCAAAAAAAAGATGAAATAGTGACCATTTACCAGATGCTTCACTATATGGAAAATATTTACTTATTTATATTTTCTTGTTGTTTTAATTATAACTCTGCATATTTACTTTTAAATTTAAATAAATTAAATTTGCACAAGAAATTCTACACACTTAAAAAATAGTAAATAAGAAACTAAAATAAAAAAAATCAGTCTTAGTATCTTCACTAAGGCAATTATTTCTCATTGTTTATGGCCCAACAAGTTATGGAGTATTTTGCAAGAGTTCAGATTATTTAAGATTTTTCAATCCCTTTAAACACTTGCAAAACAAGAGTAACAAGAAGCACTAATCACCCAAAATTTGTAAATTGAAGGAAATTATCCTTGAGTCAGATTTATTTAAATATCTAAATAAAAATTATAGAAATCTACTGAGTTCTTGTTCCTTTCCAGATTGGATAATTTAGATTTGATGAAGGTAAATCCCTGGAATAGAGGGTAGAAAATAAGAGGTCAATCTCCCAATCCTGGTAAAGCCGTCTTTAAAAAATAAAGACAACATAAGCTACGTGAAACCCCTAAATCAACTACTTCCAACTCAGTGTCTGGTTGGAAGTCCTTCTTAATGACCAGTTTTTGCAATTAAAATGATTACCCAATTGACTAGTTTTCACTCCTGTGATTTTTCAAGCAGGCATTCCAACCCAGAGGCTTTTAGGCTAACAAATTCTTCCACTTGGAAGTATTTTGCCCAAGGACAGATTAGAGTAAAAATAATTAATTAAGCTGCACATTTTAAATAGCTTTACTACTAATTCCTCTTATGGCCTATAAATGAGATCTTTTATAATAGAAAAGAAGAAAAATGTGGGAATAAAGGGAATGATTTCCATTTTTGTAGTTAATATAAAATTCAATGCTTTACTCTCTCTACATGTTAATATGCATTTATCTACATTTCAAACTCTGACACTTTGCATCTACTTTCCTATAATTGATTTAATTAAGGATTTAAAAAATCTATAACATTCAAATACTCTATAAAATGCCATTCTCTGCTGTAATTTACCATTGCCACAAGTCATTTTTTTTCTATATTTTAGTGTCATTTGCCATGCATCTTTAGCTATTTAAATAAAATTCATATTAAAGATAAATGTTTGGAGAAACACTGTTTGAAGAGGCTACACTATTATATATCCTCAAAGTGCTTTTCATGTTGGTTAGTTATAAACTTTATTTAGCAATTTCCATGAGCTAGGAGCAGCATTTTGACCACTCTACTCAATATGGCATAAATAGCATAAACGCCTGCACAAAGTTATGTATTTTCCATTTGCTCAGAAAAAAAAAAAAAGAAAACCCATAACTTAGTAATGAAATGGTGTCAATGAATTATGAATAACTTCTGTGTAAATGAAGGCAATATAATAATCAGCTCCCTTGTACCAGGCAGGTATTATGTTTTTTCACGAGGATTCATTTTAGTTAATTTAAGTTGAATCATTAAGCATTACAATTTGGCACCTGCCAGAAAGATGACAAAAAATAAGCAGCTACAATTGTTCAAGGCCATGCTCTGAACTATTCAGTATATAAATCACCTCCTAGCATTCATATTAGATAATAAAACTTTCTCCTTTGAACTGGGTTTGGATAACTAACTATTGGCTTTAATATCACCCAAATGTTAACACCAATTGCTAAGTCACTGAAAAAAGTCATTAAATAAGCAATATTTCTTAATGAACACATTTTGAGGCATTAAATAGAATATATATAAAAAAGGAAATATTCAGCATCCATACAAAATGATGAAGTAGTAGTCTGCACATAAATAAAATTGAACTTTCTCTAAATACATCTGGCAAATTATAGTATTGTCACACTCTCTACCTTAACCTTCAGCTTTTCATGTTAGCACTGATGCTAAGCACTATGGATGGCCTTGGGATACTTTCATAATAACATAGAACATTGATGATCCTGTAATGAAGTTTAGAAAAAAAGTCCTAAACTAAGTGTACAGTTTCTGAAGAATAGTGGAGGAGTAGAGAACTATCTCCACAACTATGAGCAAATTATGAATCTGTGACATGACCAAACTTGTCAGGATTATCTCTAAGAACGCTTCTAGTGCTAACATTATATTATTCAAACTAAATGCAAATGCCTTATAGGCTTTATGATGTCCTCCTAATCTCTCAGACATGAGCAGTTCATATAGACATGATCAATTCAAAAATTAATGTGTGTGTATGTTATGTTGCATTTCTGACTCATGTAAGGTACGTTTTCCAATAGAGTAACTACAATGATGTTAACCATGCCATAACTTTTCATGTTCAAGTACACCTTACTTTCAGTTCCAAATATTTTATAATTGGTTACTTTCAATATTCTGTGTGAATTTCAAAAAGAAAGGAAATAGTAAAGGAAAAGGATTTTAGCCCAGGGAAAAGACTAAAAAAAAAATCAAAGAGTAGGTTTGGCATATCAGGAAGGAGACATTAGGGAAAGCATCACAAGAATGAACAAGGCTTGATCTTGGTACTCTTGATCTTTTGAAATCAAGTCTTTCTGCTAAACCAACAGTATGTATAAACTTCTGATATATCTTCCTACTTCTGATGCTGCAGATGACCCAGGGAAATGCTTCCATCATATTATAACGCAGGATTTAAAATCCACTGGTCCCATATTTGTGGTCGCTTGAGCATCTGTACCAATAGCTCTTGCTCAGATACTTGGGATATAAATCCTAACTATGTATTTTCCTCCCCAAAACAATTTCACTGTAATTTTTGCATGTTGATTCCAGAGCCTTTCTTTCCCACTCCCTTGCTTACTTTGTTAAGATATGAGTCAGAGAAAGAAAACAAGGAAACCAGCTAATACAACTACTAATAACGCAAGCCAAATAATAAAGATTAAAAAATGTTATCAGAAGAAGGACGTGTTCCATTTCCAAACAGAGGTTACTCAGACTTGTATGAGTGTGGATTCATAAAATGTAACCAGGCCACCAAAAGATACAAGACATGCCACCAAAAGATACAAGGTCATCAGAATCTAATATTCTTGAGGTCACATGTTTGGAACAATTTTTTTACCATTTATATTCTAAGGTCAGCTTCTAAGATTATCGATGCTCAACTAAACAAACTCTCCTTACTTCCTGTCCCAAAAATCACCCAGAAAGAGTTAACACCCATATCATGCCATCCCTAATTACTGTTTAGTTTAATTGCCTGTGGCTTTTTTTCATTATATCATTACCCTAAAAGTGGTCTATACCTGGGGGGACTGACAGTGGTTGAGTCCAGCTCGGTTTTAGCCATTTACTCTAATAGTTGATTCAATGACATTATTTACTCACCTCAATGGTTTGCTTTCAAAAATAAACACATTGAAACTTCATTCTCCTTTCTCACAGATTTCTATTAATTTTTTGTTTGCTTCTTCTATCCATATAGTCTGCCCAATTTATTAACTTAGAAATAAGAACATTTTATTTTCTTGGATTAAACTTAATTGTGTTTCTCTCCTTCAGTGTAAGAGTTCGCTACTCTGAATAATAGACCAGCGCAGTTAGTAGTGAGTTAACAGAAGATATCACATACAAATAAAATCACTGCCACACAAGTCCCTTTCCACGTTTCCTCCCACTTAGCCTATGATCAAGAGATTTGTCACTGAAAAATGCAAAGGCTTATTGAGATATCAGTTTTGAAAACTGAGCAGAGTACAACACTGTAAAAAATAGAAGATTTTGGCATTGATCCATTTGTCTAAACTTTTTAAATTAGTTTACATTTCCAGTACTGTCTCTCAAGGTAATGAGCCTAGTAGTATCATATTTTTATAACATTTCTGTAATGACAAACTTTCATTCGTATAAAATAACCATGTCCAATATAGACCTTAGGATTTGCTAAGTCCACATTTACTTGATCCATTTAATTCCTTATTTTCAAGATTTTGATCCAAATCACTTCTTAGCCTTCAAATTTTTTGTCATATTTATCAGCAGGAAAAAAATGATATAATCGAATATAATTTCATCAGTTTTCAAAATCTTAATAAATAAATGTGATGTAACTGTTTTTACAAAGATGATATTTTAACTTTCCCCTATAGTATCAGGCGAAATAAGTGATGTTTAAAAATTTAATCATGAAAACAATGTCACCATCAATAAGGAAAACAATGCCTTTAAACTTTATAATAAAAAGTGGAGAATAGCCAAATCAAATGTTCATGATGAATATTTCTAACCTCTTATTTGGTCTTTGAAAATCACATTTGAATATAATAATTTTGATCAGAAAATAAAATTGACAAGTTTAGGTACTAAATTGTGATGGAGGAAAACACGAGTTGGCAGATCTCAGTTATGTGGTTTCAATGTTTCTTTTTTCCAAGGAGGTTTAATCTATCAAAGCCAAGATCGCCAGTTTTTCTTCACTTTTATTCTCATCTACAAAGACACAACTCTTTAGGTGAGGAGATGAGTTTAATCGAATGTAATGCAGTTAATGTGTTGGTGCTAATCAGTCAACATGGTACCATCCAAGGTACTCTGTGAGACTGACAAGGGAAACGAGTATGGAATAGGAAAATGAGCTTTGTACAGCTCTCCTCTCAACTCCCCCTTCAGCCACCCAGGCCTTCTCTTACTTATCCGTTGCAGACATTCTTCAAGGGCTTCACATTTGTAGTTGTCTCTGCCTGGAATGCTTTTCCACCACATACCCACTTGGCTACCTAGCTCTCTCATTTCTTTCAGGTATAAGATGATTTTTGCCTAAGTACTTATCACTGTCTAACTTAGCATATATTTATTTATCCTGCTTAATGTCTGCCTTCCTACTAGATATAATCTTGCATAAAGGTAGGGATTTACTGCTCTACTTTGGCAAGAGAATGGAGATAAAAGAAGTTTTATGGTTACAAGGAGACAAAGAAAAGAAGAAGGGAGAGGGAGGGAAGGAGAAAGAGAATCTTAAATTCTTTAAGGTGGTAAGAAAATTGCATAATATGACTTTGTGGGAAAATAAAACTTCCTTGGATTTCTCAGTGCCTCTGAAAAAAGCCCTAGCCTCCTGAGACACAGAAATGTATACAATATAAGTATAGAGAATATTTGCTTTCACTTTCCCTGGAAACATTGTACTCTTCACATATCATGCAAATTAGATCAATAGCCACTTTCTAGCTAGTTTCTCTGATCTGGAAGGATAATACAACTTATCTCTCTAAGAGGGCCAAATAGCAAATGGACCAAGTCCTTATGTTAAGCCACAAGGTGAGAGAAAGATGACCACTATCTCAAGATGTTAAAAGTGATGAATCCCCAAATTTGGACAAATTTCTGGGCCTTAAAAACTGGTTTCATTCAGGGGCACCTGAGTTGCTTAGTTAGTTGAGTGAGTCACTGACTCTTGGTTTTGGCTCAGGTCATGATCTCAGGGTCGTGATATCAAGCCCCACATCCAGCTCCATGCTCAGTAGGGAGTCTGCTTGAAATTCTCTCCCTCTCCCCATCCCTTTGTCTCTCCCCCTTGCTTGCACATGTGCACACTCTCTCTCTAAAATAAATAAATAAATCTTTAAAAAGAAAAACAACACTACATCAAAAACTAATGATGTATGTATTTAATAAAATAAAATTTAAAAAAATAAATAAATAAATAAAAAGAAAAACAAGCTGGTGACATCCAGTTTTTATCTGGCCCTTGAAAAGATGTATTTATATGCCAAAAGGTTAGGATGAGAACCCAGGATCATTTCCATACTAGTCTCAAAAGGGAAAAAAAACCTCTTTCCTCTCTCCTTTTGCGAGGGAAAGTTGGTGGCTCTCTCTGTTCTATATATAAATGAAAAAAATCTATTCCTCTCCATTCCTGTCTATGGGATGTAACCTGCTACCCACTTTGAAAGATTCCATTGGCACTCATATTTCTAGATATGGAGGACCAATTCTTTTTTTTTTTTTTAAAGATTTTATTTATTTATTTGAGACAGAGAGAATGAGAGAGAGAGAGCACATGAGAGGGGGGAGGGTCAGAGGGAGAAGCAGGCTCCCCGCCGAGCAGGGAGCCCGATGCGGGACTTGATCCTGGGACTCCAGGATCATGACCTGAGCCGAAGGCAGTCGCTCAACCAACTGAGCCACCCAGGCGCCCTGGAGGACCAATTCTTAACTGCTACTCTGGCTATCTGGTTATAAGTATCAATAAAGAACTCTTTTCCTTGGCCCAGTGTCTTGCATTTCTGTAATAGCCATATATAAAAAGTATATAACTCTGCAAGTGGGGTAATATCTCAGAATCTTCACCGTTCTTGACAAAAGAGATACAGAGTCTGATAAAATTAAATGTTGATGAGGGACAAAGAAATTCTTGTCACCAAATAATATGTATTTCACACAGCTCTCTAGATAAATACAAAGAATAGAGAAAATAGGTGACCCCATTAATATGAGGCCCTGTGTGCCCAACTGGAGGAATGCTCTCAGCAGCCAAGATAAAGCAGTTTCAAACATGAAAGAAAAAAGGGTAATTTACACTTGAACATAAATCCTAAGTTTAAAAAAAGAAAGATTGGACTCAAGACAGAATAAATCTTTCCTTTTAAAGTAGGGGTATAATAGCATATTAGTTAATTACTTTGATATTAAATGTCTATAATTTCCATTTCCATGATAGCTCATAATGGCTCAGAGAAAGAATGAGGAAATACAGATGAAGTCTGTCATTATGTATTTACATAGTCAAAAAAAAAAAAAACAACCGGAGATCATAAAATGCTAATTCATATGAATTAATGTTTTGGTTTTTTCCTTTTCTTTTCTTCTTTAAAAAACAGTCCTCAGGGAGGGACCGAAAACAAGAACACTGGGACTTCTCAATTTAAAAGCTATTACTTCAAGATTCTATGGGGAGGGCTACTTCAGAAATATCTTCCTGTATTTGCCAATTTGGTTTCTTTCTTATTTTCCAAACTAAGCAATTGAAAATGTGGAAAGAGAAATAAAATATTGTGAAGCCCACTTGTCTATGGGACACATGTTTATGTCAGTCATCATACTCATGATCTATTGCAGTAATAAATCAAAAGAACCACACTAGTTGTGTAATTTATTACAGCAGTATATCAGCAGGGTGAGGCCTCCAGGAACTGAGTTACAGACATGAACCTTGCATCATTGCTTTTATTTACCTCCTCTATTTAAGTCTGATATAAGAAGACAGAGTGGTAGGACCTAAGGTCAGAATTGAAAACTCCTTTTGCATAATTTTCTAAATGGCTTTCAACATTTAAACCAAGGCAACCTTATGACTTCATGTGACTTATTTTTCTGTGGTAATTATTGATAATTAAGTTTTTCTCCCTTTCAGTCAATAAAGATTGATTGAGGTGGGTAAAAATTAATTCATTCACTAAATCTGTCTCCTCATAAAGCAGGGCCTGTTCTATAACACAGGAGCGTTTGTAGTCAAAGCCCATTCTCCAGGGCGCCTGGGTGGCTCAGTCAGTTAAGCAGTTAAACGTCTGCCTTTGGCTCAGGTCATGACCCCAGGGTCCTGGGATGGAGCCCGATCCCCATGTTGGGCTCCCTGCTCAGTGGGAAGCCTGCTTCTCCCTCTGCCCCTCCCCCCTGCTTGTGCTCATGCTCTCTCTCTCTCTCTCTCTCTCAAATAAATAAAATCTTAAAAAAAAAAAATCCATTCTCCATCTCCGCATGGCCACACCCTATCTGGACCCAGCCCCAAAGCCATGCCGCGATATCCCCTTCTAGAAATTCCAAGGTTTAAAAAAAATAACGTATTTTGAATAACTTGGCCACATAATGTTTGAAGACTGCCTCACTACTTGTGTTATCAGTAAAATATTTTGTGGTTAATAACATTTACACCTTTGCTATTAAAAGTATGGAAACTTCTTAGGAATATACAATTTCTGGCTCTGACAAACCAATTCACTAAATCGGAACCCACATTTTAACAACATCTCTAGTTGATTAGAATGCACATTAAAGTTTGAGAAGCATTGGTTTGTTAAGTAACACATTCCCCCAATCTTAGGTCTATATAGTATATCTTTGGGTCTAAGAAAAAGATTGAAACATTTAAAACACACTGAAAAAATGCTAATGCTTTCCTAAGACAAAACTGCTGGGGAAAAGGTAACAAATATGCAAGGACAGTTTTGGAAAGATCATGGGTTGTAAAATGATACATGCCAAATAAAAGAACTCAAGTCCTTTGTGTCTCATGGATTTGGTTTGGTTACTACATCAAGTTAGCTAATATTCAGTGCCTCCACTACTTCACTGGCAAAATTGAAATAATAATGGTAGTTTGGTGATAATTATGTCAAATACAGACTAAATAGTTAGGTACCCACCAAATGGCAGCTATTATTAAAAAAAAAAAAAAAAACTTTTATGGTTTTGACCAGCTCAAATACACACGAGTATGTTATAAAACCTTGTAAATTTTTGGACGGTCAGAATAAAGCCAGTGGCACTGTCCCTGGTCAGGGAAATATTTTCCAGTCTTTAGTTACTTGAATACTGTTGTATAAGATGTGCCTTATGTAACACATCATATCCTCTCAGCCACACTGGCTTAAAGACTCAGGGCCACTTTTTCTTTCTTTCCTTTTCTCTTTCTTTAAATTTTTCTTTAAATTGACTCATTACCATATGGGGAATCTAGTTATCAGTTAGAAGAAACAGAATGCAACTCTAAAAATATCTACAAAGAAATGGAAACAATGCTATCGAATTATAATTAGATACTATTACCCACCAAATTTTAGTCTGAGTTCTCTCTTCCCTGTCCCCCTTTCCCATCTCAGTCATAGAGTATGTGTCACAGGGGTGTTAAATATATATTAGCAACACAATTAATCTTTCTTCCCAAGTTGATCAGAAGATTAAAACAGAATTAAGAAGAGAAGGACTTTTCACACTACTGCATTAACTTTAAATTGATGCTATTTCTGTGTACCACCTGATATCACTGATAAAGTCCCACATTTGGAGGGAAATGTGTTGGGCACTGTGAAGACCAAGATTTTGATGATTCCTATACAGATTCATCCAGAAACTCTAATCAGGTAAGAGAAATCCAAACTGCAACTTAAAAAAAAAAAAAAGATATTCACATTTACAGTGTTTGATTGCATCTTGAGTAAACTCCTTTATGTTTATAGTAGCCTATAATAGTGAATCCAAATTCTGACTATGCGTAAAAATCAACAGGGAACTTTAAAATTGAGATCCACATCTCATTCAGGAATTCTCATTTCAATTGTCCTTGGATGGGGCTTAGCCATCAGTATTAAACAAAAGCTCCCCAAGGGATTGTAATATGCACTTGGTGTTAAGAAATTGGTCTACGTCTTATAAAATATCATTGACAAATTAAGACGTATATGATTTTTTTTTCTGTCCAAGGCAGCATTATTCAGGGCATTTATTTTTCGTTCAACTATTATGCCCTTTAATGTCCCTACCATTCATCAGCCTCAGAGGTATATAGTCTGGTGTTTTGATTAGGCTTAGCTTTTTAAGGTAGCCAAGAGAATCCCATGAGGTGTTGCTGCACTTTCCCGACTGCACTCAGCTCCAGGTCCCAGTACTGAAAATAAACACCTGGCACTTTAGCCCTCAGTGTCCGGAATTATCATCTTATCAGGATAAGCTACTGATTATACAAATTTGCAGCTGCTACATTAGTGATCACAGGATTCTGTTTGAGTCCTGGTGGAAATATTAGCCTAAGAGTCTGTAGTACTGCTTGCTTTTAAAAGTTTCTTCTTTCACGTGAATAGCTATTTAGTTTTACCTCCCTCTAAGACATACCTTTAGCCAACATTATTTAGATTTTCCTTCCATTTTTCTTTATTATTTTTTGATCTCTAAAAATTAGGCATTAACTGAGCTCATTTATCTTACTAACTTAATTTTAACTTATTAGTTTTAAATATTAGCTTGTCCTTTTAGTAATTTAACAACCTAATTGAAAATCATTAAATGCACTTTATATCTTGATGGCCAACCATATTTTTTGATTATTTATTTGTTAGTATGGTCTAGTAGAAATTATTTAGCATTTTGATTTTCATTAGCTTTTAAATATTCTCAAAGCTCCTCATGTAAATAAAAGATCTTGTTACAATAGCTGTGCAAATCTTAGGGCCATGGAAAACATCTATTTTTTCATGCTAAACATTTTGTTCCCTTCAACTAAGTCGAAGTACTATATAACTTTAAAGGTTTCCCTTAATGTCTTGGCTACTGGGAAGCTCAGAAATAAATGTATGTTTTTGTCATTTATTTATAGACATACTATACCTGAGCTTTTATTATATACTAGTTTAAATCATTTTTAAATAGTTGAAAAATAGTTAATTGGTTTTCATCAATTTGCTTGCATTCTAAATGTTTTTAAGAGTCAAACAGAAAGAAAATTCAAGATATTGTCTCAGGTTTAAATAAATTCAAGTTGTTTTTGTGCATGTAATAACTAATAAGAAATACATTATCTAGAGACAATACAAAAACTTATCCAGAAGTTCAGAGAGAAATTCATGTAACTTAATTCAGAATCTCCTGAATTTCAATATGAAACTTTTCCATTTCCTACTTTCCCCCCCTTTACATACTAATTTATTTCACCCAAAGAAAATAATTTTAAAACTTTTTTGCATGCTTTTTCCTCTGTTTGGTTTCCAAGCAAAATTAATCTGGAAAAAATATTCTTGTGTGTTTGTGCATGCACATGCAAGATAGCTTTCCTTAGCTATCTGTTCTTTGTATCTTTGTATATGAGTTTCTACAATGAGGCAGGTTGGGACAGGTGGCTGCTTTTGAAAATTCTGTCTGTTGCCTAACAAATTGAAAGCTTCCAGGAAATACTAAATCAATCCATCAGTATCAGTATCACATTCTGAAGGGACACCAGTTATTTTCTGGGTGAATACACTAGTTGCCCTGGATATTGACCATTTATTCTTCTCTAGAACACATCTCTTATGAGAGAGCTCGGCTTCAGTAACACTTTAATTTGCATGACTAACCAAGCTGAACCATCACTGAAATGTATGTGGATTTAAATCAAGGGGATTGTGTTCAAAATAAATACCATTAACCCTACTGCAATAGCATTCTTATCTTACCAAATAGGAATATCAGTTGTACAGACTTCAGAAAATTACCCTCCATGGCTGAGGCCTTCAAAAATAGCTAATCTTTGATTTTGGTCTTTTTTTTTTTAAAGCTGTTTACTTTTTAAATTTTATATAGGAAACCATTATTTTGATTTCTCTTTTAGTTTATTCATTCATTTATTCATTGCTTCAGCAAATATTTGTTAAATACGGCAAAGCACCAGACTTTTGGCTATTTGCTTTTGGAAATACAAAAGTGAAAATGAATTCTATTCTTCAGATGTTAGTAATCCTATAGAAGAAGCAATGAGGCAATTTATGATTTAATCTAATTGATATAATTCATGTTTAAATAAATGCATATGCATGTAGTGAATGCAGTCACAACATTTTAAATTATTTTTTAATTTTCATTATTCAAGGGGAGTTTTATAGCATTTGTTTTCAATTGTCAGGTACCAAGTTGCATATAACACTTTAACTTTTCAAGATACCCCTTATGAGGCATAAACTATTAGTTCTTTTTTATAGAAGAAACTAAGGCATAGAAAGATTAAGAAAATGCCCCAACTATATTAAACACTATGTCAAGGATCCAAGTTTTAGATCAATATCTATCTCTATAACCTAAACTTATTAATTTCTGCCACATCATACTGCTTTGTGAAGGTGGTATGCTTTATTTGCTGCTAAAACTATCTCCGTGAATAAAAGAATCGAGATGTGGCATCATCTTATTATACATATTAATACGTAAAAAGATGTGTTCAAAGGCTCACCTATTTGAGTTCCACAAAATCAATGGCAAAGTCACAAAAAGTGTTGTAAGAAAATTTTACACCTAGTTTAAAATGTAGAAACTGTGAGTCAAAAGACTAAGTTACTTGCTGAAGATCAAATATCTCTTTAGAACCAGAGGCAGGAATTAAAACAATTTCATCTAACATCAATTTCAGACTTCTTTTCACTCCTTTCTTATTCTTACTCAGACATTGGTATTTGGCAATGTCATTTCATCATATATACTTCATCGTATTCACTCTGTGATAACATGTATCCATCATGATTACAGATTGATAAAATGCAGACAGCACAGTCCACCATCTTTATTTCCACAATCTTTACGTCTTGTGGGGAACCAGTGTTTCAATGTCTTCAGGCGCTGATCAATTATGCCATATCATGTATGCTTTAATAAATCTTATCCCATTTAAATCCACTGGCAATGCATAGACATTGTTTTAGAGATTTGTGGAACATGGTTTACATCTTTAAAAACATTTTATAAAAAAATAAACATAAGGCATTTCTTTTTTCTATTTTGAGTCTTTAAAAATCTATAAGCACACTGACTTTTGCTTCTGGGAAATTACAGTAGACATAATTTTTCAATTCTTCTCTCTAAGTACAACCAAAAATCCTGGAAATTATATATAAA
Source organism: Neomonachus schauinslandi (assembly GCF_002201575.2). Classification (NCBI taxonomy): domain Eukaryota; kingdom Metazoa; phylum Chordata; class Mammalia; order Carnivora; family Phocidae; genus Neomonachus; species Neomonachus schauinslandi. The sequence continues at coordinate 105,273,371 of NC_058405.1, forward strand.
ACAAAAGCAAGATGACTGAAAAGTGGAGAGAAGAAGGCAGCCCAGCTAGGGAACTTGGGACTGAGGAGCAACATGGTGGTGAGTTCCCTGGGCTTTTTTTTTTTTTTGCCTCATATATCCCAGACTTGGAAACGAGTAAGTTGGCAACTCAGAAATGCCAATATGCACAAACAACAACAACAAAAACCTGCTCTCTCTAGGCAAAAGACCAGAAAAGATTCTAACTAGCAAGGCGCTATTCTAGCCAAAAACCACATAAAAAACTGTGACCCACACACACCCACACCAGCAAAGGCCAAGTGGGGAACCTGAACTTAGACCCAGTAATGAGGTGCCCTTCCTCTTTCTACTAGACTGGTGTCCTAAGAAGCCTAGTGGAGAATCAGGACTTTTAGCAACATCCAGGAATAATGAAGCTAATCCACAGTGCTGACAGTGGAGACCAGCTGGGAAGCTATAACTCCTACCATCCTTGTCCAGAAGTAAAGAGGACAAACAATCATGCCTCAGGGGTCAATAGAGTCTGAGTGGGGAACCTTAGCTTCTACCTTCACCTGGCAGTAACAAGGCAAGACCTCACCTCCCTCTCCCATAGTGATATCAGGGAAAGTCAGTTAAAACAGAAGGCTTAAATAAGATGCAAAATTTCATACAATATGAAACAACAATGTCCAGGTTCAATAGCGAATCACTCATCATACCAAGAACCAGGAAGATCTCAGGAGATCTAGTCTGGGTCACAGTGTATTGATTTCTCTCTATTTTTCCCATTAATATGTAATAAATCTCCCCATGGAATTAATACACATTTTAAGTCACCATTTTAATGGATTCATAGAATTCTATTGTCTTATTCTTCCTATTTTGTCACATTTCCATTTGGTCACTATTCTTAAAGATTAGAAAGTTAATTGAAATTTATTAAATTCAGATTATAGTTTGAATACCTATTCATGTCCAAGGACACTTAAAATATATGAAAGTCAATATTGATATAATAATCTGAATATTAAATTGTATTTCTTGAATTCAGAGAAGCGTCAAAGACAATAAAACACCTAGGTTTCCAGTAGCCCTTTAGGATTCGCTGGTCAATGGGCTTATTTGTAATATACTTGACTAAAATGCCTGTTATGTAAGATGCAACAGACACCATCTGTTCCATATATTCCACTGGCTAATCTGTTGGAATTTAAGTTCACAGAATGCTTCTGGTAACAAATATATTCTATTCTATTTTTTGTCTATGGTCCATAGAGCTGTTCTTAGGCACAGAATCCCATGTGTTTGAGGCATTTTAGATAAAACAGAAAGATAATTTCCCACCAGGAAACCTTTCTTCACATCTCACCGTAAAACAATTACTCATCTTAGTGGTTGTCAATGGAAGCAGTTCCATCCCTTCTGGGAGTTTTGGAAAGTATTGGTTGTGATTTCACTTGATGGTGGGATGGGAGTTGGGTAGAGAGGTGGGAAGCATTGACTAGGAAATTCAGTGGTCAGGGACCAGGAATCTGGTTGTACCATGACAGAAAGCACAATGCTATAGAATGAAGTGAGACTCAGCCAAGTTTCAAATGTCTTACAAGATTTTTTACAAAGGTGAAAACCTATTTACAATCATGAAAATCTAGACTTTAACTCCATTTTACATACATAAAGAGTATTTTTTACAGAGCCCTTTCCTATATGTTTATTAGTTTTCAAGGAATGCAACTTCTACACAAATTGAAGGGTGACTTTTGAGCTTAGGAAAGTTATCTATAAAGATAGATAAAATGCAAGATTTCATTTTTGAATAGGAATGGGAATGTTACAGAATATTTTTTTAATTAAAAAAAAAAAGGGACATTGCCTCTAATAGATAGTTGGAAACTTTACTAATTAGCATTAGATACCACAATCAGAAACATTAGAAATTAATGTTGCTTTTTTGGGCCTTGGTTTCCAAGTCTACAGATTGACCCAGTTAGTGATGGAAAATTTTTCAATCCACTAAAATTTATAGTGACTGTTCATTCTGATGTTGACTTTAAACCAAAAATTAAAATGTTAAAATCCAAGTATTTTACATCTTTTAAAAATTGAAATCATAATGCCTATTTTTTGATGATAGGATATGGTTTTGACCTCTCTAAGTAATTCAAACTTATGTTGCCAGAAAATTCACTTTTCTAAGCATTAAAACGTATTTTATAAGTTTCAGAGTCCAGTCCTCTATAGATTTCATACTATCATTAAAATGATATTTTAAAAAGAGTAGTATCATAGTGGAGCAAGATGGCAGAGGAGTAGGAGACCTGGATTTCATCTCCTCTCAGGAATTCAGCTGGATAGGGATCAAACCATTCTGAACACCTACAAACTCAACAGGAGATCGAAGAAAAGAAGAGCAACAACTCTCTCATCAGAAAAGCGACCACTTTCTGGAAGGTAGGACGTGCGGAGAAGTGAATCCGAGGCGATATTCGGGAGGCTAGACGGCGGGGGAGGGGCCTCCGGCGGCCGCTTCTGGCAAGTGATAGAGCCACGGAGCACAAAATCGGAACTTTTAAAAGTCTGCTCCACTGAGGGACGTCGCTCTGGTGGCTAAGCGGGGGGTGGAACCCTCCGGGACAGTGTGGTCTCAGGACCCTCGGGGTCACAGAAAGACCGGGGGTGCCTGAGTGTGGCAGAGCTCCCAGGTAACGGAGCAGGGAAGCCGGCTGCAGAGGCGGAGCCCAGGCGCGGGCTCTCAGCTCGGGGTTGCCATAAACCGTGATCCGCAGCACAGTCGGTCCCCTGCTCCTCCAGCAGGGACCCAACAAGCGGCAGATCCGGGGAGACTCACCTTCCTTCCCCGGGAGGAGCCGCGTGGGAGTGCACCGCAGGGATCTGCTGGGTTTGGAGACTCCACCCGGGGTTGGGTTCCAGAGATAGAAACACGCGGTCACAGGCCGGGTGAGCATGGAGTGTGGCCGGAGACCGGGGAGACGGGAGTGACTGAAGGCTTTTCTCTGGGGGTTCACTGAGGAGTGGGGCCCCGAGTTCTCAGCTCCACTGGGGCAGAGATTGGGAGGCCGCCATTTTCACTCTCCGCCTCCAAAGCTGTACGGAAAGCTTGCAGGGAACAAAAACTCCGGAGAGAAAACCAGAGCAGATTACTTAGCCAGGAGGGGGCAAGGGTGGCGCAATTCTGCCTCCGGCAAAGACATTTGGAAACCACGGCAACAGGCCCCTCCCCAGAAGATCAGCGAGAACAGCCAGCCAAGACCAAGTTTACCGATCAATGAGAACGGCAGAACTCCAGCGCTAGGGGAATACTGCACATAGAATTCATGGCTTTTTTACCATGATTCTTTAGTCTTTCAAAGTTAATTATTTTTTAACTGTCTTTTTTCTTTTTTTTCTTTTTGAATTTTTCTTTTTCCCTTTTTCAACCAACATCTTATCAGTCCCTTTTTTTAAAAAACATTTTTATTTTTCATTTTTAGAGTCATATTCTATCCCTTCATAGTAGTTACCCGTATTTTTGGCATATATATATAAGTTGTTCTCTCTATAAAATTTTGAGATAGTATCTTCTAACAGATTAAAATATACCCTAAATCTCTAGTATATGGTTTTTTCTACTCCCCTGCCTGATCACATTCTCTCCCTTTTTTTCTTTTTTTCTTTTTTCTTTTTTTAAATCCTCTTCTTTGTTTTTTCAAACAACTTCTTATCAATTCCTTTTAAAAAAATTTTTATAATTTCCATCTTTACAGTCATATTCCATCCCTTCATCATATCAACCCTTATTTTTGTACATATATAAGTTTTTCTTTCTTTAAAATTTTGGGAGGCACTTTCTTCTAACAGACCAAAATACACCCCAAATCTAGTGTGTGGCACTGATCTATATACCAGCCTGATCATATTTGATCACATTCTGGTTTGTTTTGTTGTTGTTGTTTTGTTTTGTTTGTTTTTGTTTGTTTTTATCTTTATCTTTTTCTTTTTTTTTCTTTTTCTTTTTTTCTCTCTTTCCGTTTCTTTTTCCACTGCTTCAGGTCTTTTCTGATTTGTTTAGAGTATATTTTCTGGGGACGTTGTTACTCTGCTAGCATTTTGTTCTCTCATTAATCTATTCTCCTCTGCACAAAATGACAAGACGGAAAAAATCACCTCAACAAAAAGAACAAGAGGTAGTACCGACTGCCAGGGACCTACTCAATATGGACATTAGTATGATGTCAGATATAGAGTTCAGAATCATCACTTTAAAGATATTAGCTGGGCTTGGAAAAAATATGGAAGTTATTAGAGAAACCCTTTCTGGAGAAGTAAAAGAACTAAAATCCAACCAAGTAGAAATCAAAAAGGCTATTAATGAGGTGCAATCAAAAATGGGGGCGCTAACTGCTAGGATAAATGAGGCCAAAGAGAGAATCAGTGATATAGAAGACCAAATAATGGAAAATAAAGAAGCTGAGAAAAAGAGAGATAAACAACTACTGGATCACGAGGGCAAAATTGGAGAGATAAGCGATACCATAAGACGAAACAACATTAGAATAATTGGGATCCCAGAAGAAGAAAGAGAGAGGGGCAGAAGGTATAATGGAGCAAATTATAGCAGAGAACTTCCCTAATTTGGGGAAGGAAACAGGCATCAAAATCCAGGAAGCACAGAGAACCCCTCTCAAAAACAATAAAAACAGGTCAACACCCCGACATCTAATAGTAAAACTTACGAGTCTCACAGACAAAGAGAAAATCCTGAAAGCAGCTCAGGAGAAGAGATCTGTAACCTACAATGGTAGAAACATTAGATTGGCAACAGACCTAACCACAGAGACCTGGCAGGCCAGAAAGGACTGGCAGGATATATTCAGAGCACTAAATGAGAAAAATATGCAGCCAAGAACACTATATCTAGCTAGGCTGTCATTGAAAATTGAAGGAGAGATAAAAAGCTTCCAGGACAAACAAAAACGAAAGGAATTTGCAAACACAAAACCAGCCCTACAAGAAATCTTCAAAGATGTCCTCTAAGCAAAGAGAGAGCCTGAAAGCAACATAGACCAGAAAGGAACACAGACAATATACAGTAACAGTAACCTTACAGGCAATACAATGGCACTAAATTCCTATCTTTCAATAGTTACCCTGAATGTAAATGGGCTAAATGCCCCAATCAAAAGACACAGGCTATCAGACTGGATTAAAAAACAAGACCCATCGATATGCTGTCTGCAAGAGACTCATTTTAGAACCAAAGACACCCCCAGATTGAAAGTGAGGGGGTGGAAAACCATTTACCATGCTAATGGACACCAAAAGAAAGCTGGGGTGGCAATCCTTATATCAGACAAATTAGATTTTAAATGAAAGAATATAATAAGAGTTGAGGAAGGACATTATATCCTACTTAAAGGGTCTATCCAACAAGAAGATCTAACAATTGTAAATATCTATGCCCCTAACATGGGAGCAGCCAATTATATAAGGCAATTAATAACAAAAGCAAAGAAACACATCGACAACAATACAATAATAGTGGGGGACTTTAACACCCCCCTCATTGAAATGGACAGATCGTCTAAGCAAAAGATCCACAAGGAAATAAAGATTTTAAATGACACACTGGACCAAATGGACTTCACAGATATATTCAGAACATTCCATCCCAAAGCAATGGAATACACATTCTTCTCTAGTCCCCATGGAACATTCTCCAGAATAGTTCACATCCTAGGTCATAAATCAGGTCTCAACCGGTACCAAAAGATTGGGATCATTCCCTGCCTATTTTCAGACCACAATGCTTTGAAACTAGAACTCAATCACAAGAGAAAGTTGGAAAGAACTCAAATACATGGAGGCTAAAGAGCATCCTACTGAAGAATGAATGGGTCAACCAGGAAATTAAAGAAGAATTTAAAAAATATGGAAACCAATGAAAATGAAAACACAACCATTCAAAATCTTTGGGATGCAGCAAAGGCAGTCCTAAGAGGGAAGTATATAGCAATACAAGCCTTTCTCAAGTAACAAGAAAGGTCTCAAGTACGCAACCTAACCCTACACCTAAAGGAGCTGGAGAAAGAACAGCAAATAAAGCCTAAACCCAGCAGGAGAAGAGAAATAATAAAGATCAGAGCAGAAATCAATGAAATAGAAACTAAAAGGACAGTAGAACAGATCAATGAAACTAGGAGCTGGTTCTTTGAAAGAATTAACAAGATTGATAAACCCCTGGCCAGACTTATCAAAAAGAAAAGAAAAATGACCCAAATAAATAAAATCATGAATGAAAGAGGAGAGATCACAACCAACACCAAAGAAATACAAACAATTATAAGAACATATTATGAGCAACTCTATGCCAGCAAATTAGATAACCTGGAAGAAACAGATGCTTTCCTAGAGATGTATCAACTACCGAAACTGAACCAGGAAGAAATAGAAAACCTGAACAGACCTATAACCACTAAGGAAATTGAAGCAGTCATCAAAAATCTCCCAAAAAACAAAAGCCCAGGGCCAGATGGCTTCCCAGGGGAATTCTACCAAACATTCCAAGAAGAATTAATACCTATGCTTCTGAAACTGTTCCAAAAAATAGAAATGGAAGGAAAACTTCCAAACTCATTTTATGAGGCCAGCATTACCTTGATCCCAAAACCAGACAAAAGACCCCATCAAAAAGGAGAACTACAGACCAATATCCCTGATGAACATGGATGCAAAAATTCTCACCAAAATACTAGCCAATAGGATCCAACAGTACATTAAAAGGATTATTCACCAGGACCAAGTGGGATTTATCCCTGGGCTGCAAGGTTGGTTCAACATCCGCAAATCAATCAGTGTGATAAAATACATTAACAAAAGAAAGAACAAGAATCATATGATCCTCTCAACAGATGCAGAAAAAGCTTTTGACAAAGGACAGCATCCTTTCTTGATCAAAACTCTTCAGAGTATAGGCATAGAGGGTACATACCTCAATATCATAAAAGCCATCTATGAAAAACCCACAGCCAATATCATTCTCAATGGGGAAAAACTGAGAGCTTTCCCCCCTAAGGTCAGGAACGCGGCAGGGATGTCCACTATCACCACTGCTATTCAACATAGTATTAGAAGTCCTAGCCACAGCAATCAGACAACAAAAAGAAATCAAAGGCATCCAAATTGGCAAAGAAGAAGTCAAACTCTCACTCTTTGCAGATGATATGATACTTTATGTGGAAAACCCAGAAGACTCCACCCCAAAACTGCTAGAACTCATACAGGAATTCAGTAAAGTGGCAGGATATAAAATCAATGCACAGAAATCAGTGGCATTCCTATACACCAACAACAAGACAGAAGAAAGAGAAATTAAGGAGTTGATCCCATTTACAATTGCACCCAAAACCATAAGATACCTAGGAATAAATCTAACCAAAGAGACAAAGGATCTGTACTCAGAAAACTATAAAATACTCATGAAAGAAATGGAGGAAGACACAAAGAAATGGAAAAACGTTCCATGCTCATGGATTGGAAGAACAAATATTGTGATAATGTCAATGCTACCTAGAGCAATCTATACATTCAATGCAATCCCCATCAAAATACCATCCACTTTTTTCAAAGAAATGGAACAAATAATCCTAAAATTTGTATGGAACCAGAAAAGACCCCGAATAGCCAGAGGAATGTTGAAAAAGAAAAGCAAAGCCAGTGGCATCACAATTCCGGACTTCAAGCTCTATTACAAAGCTGTCATCATCAAGACAGCATGGTACTGGCACAAAAACAGACACATAGATCAATGGAACAGAATAGAGAGCCCAGAAATGGACCCTCAACTCTATGGTCAACTCATCTTTGACAAAGCAGGAAAGAATGTCCAATGGAAAAAAGACAGTCTCTTCAACAAATGGTGTTGGGAAAATTGGACAGCCACATGCAGAAGAATGAAACTGGACCATTTCCTTACACCACACACAAAAATAGACTCCAAATGGTTGAAAGACCTCAATGTGAGACAGGACTCCATCAAAATCCTAAAGGAGAACACAGGCAGCAACCTCTTTGACTTCAGCTGAAGCAACTTCTTCCTAGAAACATCGCCAAAGGCAAGGGAAGCAAGGGCAAAAATGAACTATTGGGACTTCATCAAGATAAAAAGCTTTTGCAAAGCAAAGGAACAGTCAACAAAACCAAAAGACAACCGACAGAATGGGACAAGATATTTGCAAATGACATATCAGATAAAGGGCTAGGATCCAAAATCTATAAAGAACTTATCAAACTCAACACCCAAAGAACAAATAATCCAATCAAGAAATGGACAGAAGACATGAACAGACATTTTTCCAAAGAAGAATCCAAATGGCCAACAGACACATGAAAAAGTGTTCAACATCGCTCGGCATCAGGGAAATCCAAATCAAAACCTCAGTGAGATACCACCTCACACCAGTCAGAATGGCTAAAATTAACAAGTCAGGAAATGACAGATGTTGGCGGGGGTGCGGAGAAAGGGGAACCCTCCTACACTGTTGGTAGGAATGCAAGCTGGTGCAGCCACTCTGGAAAACAGTATGGAGGTTCCTCAAAAAGTTGAAAATAGAGCTACTGTATGATCCAGCGATTGCACTACTGTGTATTTACCCCAAAGATACAAAAGTAGGGATCCGAAAGGTTACATGCACCCTGATGTTTATAGCAGCAATGTCCACAATAGCCAAACTGTGGAAAGAGCCAAGATGTCCATCGACAGATGAATGGATAAAGAAGAAGTGGTATATATATATATATATATATATATATATATATATATATATATATATATATATATATATATATACACAATGGAATATTATGCAGCCATCAAAAGGAATGAGATCTTGCCATTTGCAACGACGTGGATGGAACTGGAGGGTATTATGTTGAGCGAAATAAGTCAAACAGAGAAAGACATGTATCATATGATCTCACTGATATGAGGAATTCTTAATCTCAGGAAACTAACTGAGGGTTGCTGGAGTGGGGGGTGGGGTGGGAGGGATGGGGTGACTGGGTGATAGACACTGGGGAGGTATGTGCTCTGGTAAGTGCTGTGAATTGTGCAAGACTGTTGAATCTTAGATCTGTACCTCTGAAACAAATAATGCAATATATGTTAAGAAAAAAAAAAAAGAAGAAGAAGGTAGCAGGAGGGGAAGAATGAAGCGGGGGAAATTGGGAGGGGTAGACGAACCATGAGAGATGATGGACTCTGAAAAACAAACTGAGGGTTCTAGAGGGGAGGGGGTGGGAGGATGGGTTAGCCTGGTGGTGGGTATTGAGGAGGGCACATTCTGCATGGAGCACTGGGTGTTATGCACAAACAACGAATCATGGAACACTACATCTAAAACTAATGATGTAATGTAGGGGATTAACATAAGAATAAAAAAAAATGGCAAAAAAAAAAGAGTAGTATCATAGACATAAGTACAGATTTGAAAGAAGAAGAAAGAAAGAAAGAAAGAAAGAAAGAAAGAAAGAAAGAAAGAAAG